>NC_056730.1:362231461-362243961 GCF_019279795.1 Protopterus annectens | reverse complement strand
TTATAAGCACTTACATGAGTGCGTTGATTGTGCTATCCCTAACAGAACCAAGATGCTATCCTCCAAAAAAGGAAGCCAATCTGCTGGTCCCCTGCCATAAAGAAACTCTACAACAGAAGAAAGAAACTATTGCAAAATAGAGTAAAATCCCATGACTGGAAGAACTCCCTGGTCAGCCTCAATAAGAAGCTGAGATCTCTCATAAAGTCCTCCAAAGCTAGTTATGAAAACAAAATCACCTCTGATTCTAAAGACAACCACAAAGCATTCTATAGCTATGTCAAGAATCTCAATGGCAACACTCAGATCTGCTCTGAGTTACAGCACAATGGCACTAAATATACAGAACCAACTGATATTGCCAACATCCTGGCAGATAGGTTCAGTGCTAACTTTACCCCCCCCCCCACCCCCTAAAGGGCCAATCTCTATACCAGAAGAATGCAAAGTTCCTGTAATCATGGCTGCACAGGTAAAAAACACACTCTCCAAAGCCAAGAACACAGCATGGGACCTGACAACATCCCAGGCTGCATTCTACATGAACTACAGAATGAAATGGCACCCCACCTAAGCACCATGTTCAATCATAGCCTCACCTCAGGCTTTGTGCCCACTGAATGGCGCACAGTGATGGTTATCCCACTCCACAAAGGGGGAAGCCACCACGGACCCCGGGAACTACAATCCCATTAGCCTAATGAGTCTGGTCTGCAAGGCCATGGAACGTATCATCATGGAACTTATAAAGAAAGACACTGGTAATCTCCAAACTCTGGACCCCACCCACTTTGGGTTTGTAAAAGCAGATCATGTCTCCTAAACATGACTGACTTCTTTGAAGCAGTCAACAAAGCTGTAGACAAGGGTAAGGTGGTTCACACAGCCTATCTAGATCTTGCCAAGACTTTTGATACCATCCCCCACTCTGGAATTATAGACAAACTCACTAAACTAGGTATAAATCCCTATGTCACAAGATGGGTTGCCAACTGGCTCACTGACAGAACCCACACTGTGAAAGTAGCAGATTCCAAATCTGACTTCAGACCAGTGACAAGTGTAGTACCACAGGGTTCAGTCCTGGGTCCTCTCCTGTTTGGTATCTACTTCTCTGAAGTTCAGGCTAACACAGAAGGTCGTTGGCTAATGAAGTTCACAGATGACTGCAAACTAGGAGCCATAATTGAAACTCCTAATGATGTGGAGATCCTACAAAAGGGCCTCACTGAGACAGATGACTGGTGTCAAAGCCATGGCCTCAAGCTCAATGCCAAAAAGTGCATTGTCATCCCCTTTGGTAAAAACTCTGTACCCATGAGCTACCACATAGGTGGTAGTTTACTTAACACCAAAAGTGTGATAAGAGACCTTGGGACACAGGTGGACAGTAGTCTCTCCTTTGATAATCACATCGCCACAGTAGTCAGGAAATCATTCTATGTGGCAAACCTCATCACAAGAGGTTTCTCATCCAGGAAAAAAGAGGTCATTGTTCTCCTCTACTCGTCACTCATTAGACCCATTATAGAGTACAAGGCCCCTTTTGGTATGTACCTCACACGACATCTACAACAACTGGAAAGGCCACAGAAATACCTCACAAAGAGGATTACCAGCTTCAAACAGATGCCCTATGCAGACCATCTCAAAAAACTTCAGCTTTACTCTGTTGCATATCGCCTACTCAGAGGCGATCTCTGCCTAACATACAAAGCTATGTCAAACTCATAGCTGTTGGACATGCTCCACTTAAAGAAATCCCAATCCCTCAGAGCTACACGCTCTAGGGACCTAAACATTGTCACCACAATAAACAGAACATGCTGGAGGAATAGATTTCTATCCCAGAGACTTCCCATACTCTGGAACAAACTACCTATCTATATCAAACACAGCTCCTCATTAGCACTCTTCAAGAAAAATCGTGATGATTGGATAGGAAATAGGAAATTCACTCCAGGGATCACTTCTGTAGCTCTGCTCGACAGGGGCACAGGAAAATAATGTTCTTGGGTGGCGAAAGCCAGGGTACTTTTTTGGCTAGGCTTGTATAGGCCCTAGGGCCAATAGCCTAGTACCTACCTATGTTGTGTCTTTTGGCTTTTCCCGGTTAGGGGGTCATCACAGTGGAACTCTAGTCCGCTAATGATTGGCAGTAGATTTTTACATGCCAAGTTGCCGGCCCTGATGCACAACCTTCAACGAAGGTACGCCCATTTACGCATGTCTCCACACAGAAGACGCTCTAGCTGAGAATCGAACAAGACAACGTCTTACTGTGAGGTGACAACGCTACCGCAGCACCACCACCACAGCCTAGTACCTACCTATGATCCTTTTAAATAAATAAATAAATAAGACAAACACCCCATATACAAATCTATATACATACTTGCCTTTTGAAAAAAATCCATGAAACCTCTATCACAGTAAGATAAGACAAAATAATAATAAAGGAAGAAAAAACAAACACTGAAAATACATTAAAAGCAACACAAAGAAATGTAGATGAATGTGAATAAATGAAAAGAAAAAATCCAAGTAAATGAAGTCTCCTGCAAAACTGAACTCAAAACCAAGGAAACACCATTAACTGCACTGTCACATCTCACCTGCATTCAGACCCCCAACTAAACCTAAACTTTAAACCCACCAGTCCCACACGAGAAGTTATTAAAAAAGTTTACATCCAAAATTAAAAAAAAAAAAAAAATCACTGAAAAAGAAAACTTCTTTTATTTTATCTGCTGAACGCTCAGTAATTTTGTCCTGTGTATTCCAACTTTTCAGAGCTTCAAGTCACTAAAGACACATCCCTGACTAACTAAAAAAGAAACAAAATAAAATAATTACAATAATAAATATCTAAATTAGCCTGAAAATCTTGAAAATACTGACATCTTTATTCACAAAAATCCTGTGTACAAGTATCATTATAAAAATAGCAGAATATTGGTGTCTATTGAAATTAATTCTCTGGTACTTTGGGTTATGGAAACTAATTGTTATTGGTCATGATGAACCTCATTCCCAGGCCCAGAGTACCAGCTGTTTCACTTATTATAGCCTCGACTCCCTCATATTCTGTATATGTAGGTATACAGATTGTAACATTTTGAGTATGGAAATGTGGTGATGCCTTTAAATATAGGTTCATAGGTTGGTATTAGGCTATTGGCCCTATGGCCTATAGAAGCCTAGCCCTTACAATTCCCTGGCTATTTCTTCCCACACTATTTACTTCCCTGGACCCCTGTCTAGCAGGGTGACTGACGTGATCCCTGGGGTAAATTTCCTTTCTCCCATCCAATCGTTAATCCAAATATGTGAAAAATTCAACTTGTTCTCATACATTTAGAGAAGTACCTGAATATACTAGTCAGCTATTGAGAAATTAATTGCCTGTTTTGTGATACATAAAATGAGGTAGTCCGGAAACAGCTAACTCAGACTTTGCATGCTGTATTTTCCCATTTATAAGGACATTGCTCTTTTTCCTCACTGGCTTGTGGACGTACTTGGAGCACCAGGCAAAAGTTCTTGATCTGAACAGATTTTAGGGACAAACTGCAGATTTTAACATGTAATCGCACACATATCTTTTGAGAATACCTGCATTTTCTTGACATTTTATACTAAAGCCTCTTTCCAAAATCAGTTTTATAGTCAAAAAACATGTTTCATATTGCAAATATTATTTTAAGTATTCTATTTCAAAAGCTAGCCCACACTATTGGAAACAGAAATCAAAAGCTGTGTGTATTATACATATTAAACATGAATTACATCTTTAATTGAAAGTAATATTTTTTGCTTATTCCATGCACCTATCAGCAATGGATGCATTATGCTTAACTGTACTCCACATTTTACCATGCAGAATATAAATGTAAATGTTTGATTAGAGAACTGCAACAAAGCAGGATGACTGCAGTTTATGTACAAATGTCTCTGTTATCTGTGAAGAAAAAGGTTCATCCTGTGAACTGTAATATAGATTTCTGAGTATGCAGCTGTTATTACTGACAACTTCTAAGTGACCCAGACTGTGAACAGAAATATTCTTTGGTGTCTCCAAAAACTGTAGCTTTTTGTCAGTAGTTGTTCAGTTTACGTTTGTCTTCGTTTACTATAGAGAAACATAAATACAATTATCTGAAAAGGTATTACAATATTCAGCTCCATTTTAGGTAAAAAATGCCATTCAGTGTTGTAGCTAATTATTATGACTGTTAAGTAAACTTAATTAAATCCAGGTCTGCTGATACTAATCTTTGATTTGATTGACGCATATTCGGAAGTGGATTACCTAGGTTGCCAGCTTCCAGCAGTGACTCGTGGAGTCAAAAATGCTTGCGTAAGCTCAAGACTTCTGACCTCTCAGTTTCTACACCTTATATTTCAGGGCTTGTTGTATTTGTAAATACAGGAACCTCCCATAAGAAAATGTTTTTGTTTAAGTTATTTGGGTTATCTAGAGGAGTTAACCTGGGAGCATAAATGACAAAGTGAAATATAAGTCAGAGTCAATCAACAACCCCAACAAAGGTGATTGCATTTAATCACTAGATAGAAAGGACCTTGACTGTGAGTTACAGTGACTGTCTCAAAATAGTTTACTTATTATAGGTAATATCATCCATTATTTTTAACAATCTTATTGTTATGTGGTTCGATTCTCAGTTAGAGCGTCTTCTGTGTAGCGACATGCGTGAATGGGCGTTCCTTCGTTGAAGGTTGTGCATTAGGCCTGGCAAGCCAGTACGTAAAAATCTACTGCCAATCATTAGCGGACTGGAGTTCCGCTGTGGCAACCCCTAACCGGGAAAAGCCGAAAGACACAAACAAACAAATTGTTATGTGGTTACATTGTAAATATGGTCTGAAGTCTTCTGTAGTCATAAAATAATTCCAATCCTACTTAATTCCCATTCTATATCTGTAGAAGAATCGGCTGTCTCAGTCTTGGAATTCTGCTGGAAATGACACTCGACAGACAGAGTGTAGCAATCAGAAGGAAAACATTCCAGGCTTTCTCCTCTATTCCTTTATGGTTACACTAATGTAATATTACAGTACATCTAGGCAAAATACATGACTAAACTTTAAACAAAATCCATGATTGTAATTACGTGAACTGCAAATAGTCAAGCAGATGTATAGTATACTTATGCAGAAAAAAGCAACATGGAAAATAGAAGTTAGTTATTCTGGCATTTCTGCCTAGATAATACATCTTGTCATTCCTGCGGATGATACCCCAAATCAGTCGCATGATCAGAAATCCAAAGCAACAAATCACATAACTACATTTGCATCAGCAGTGTTAAATGTACATACTTCCCCAGTGTATGTTTTGATAAAAATGTATTAAATGTACAAGTAAATTTATGGTTCTGTACCCTACACCATTTGTAATAGATCAGCATTCTGGATAGACTTAACTGATGAGTGCTACTACAGCCAAGTAGACAGCATTAATTACATTAGACAGCATTACACTCGTATATAAAACCATGTACTTTTAACTTACATTTCAGGTGAACTATAATCATTAATAGCCACTTAGGCTCCAGGAAAAAAATAATATCCAAAAGAAGCCCAAACGGATGGTGAAGCAATAAAGTGCTGAGAGCTATGTTGTTGGATGTCGTTGGTTTTGTAAATAAACAGCGCTTTATTGCTTCGCCATCCATTTAGGCTTCTTTTGGATATTATTGAACTATAATCATTCACAGGAAAGTGACTGACATTCACCTTGTTACTAATACTGTTCAGGTAGGTATGATTTGCAGTCTCTATCTGTCAGCAGCTAAGAATATATGATGTGCTACAGACTAGCAACATTTTTGAACTGCCCCCCCCCCCCCCCAAGAAATTATTAATTAAGTCTGGAACTTCATCACCACAATATCTGTGCATATAACTATGTACTTGGACATATGACGCCTTTGGCCTAGTGGAGTTAATCTGGTAAGCAGTTTATATATACATGCAAATAAACAAACAGACAAATAAATACATAAATACATAGATTAAATGTTATACCAGGAATATTACTGAAAGGGAGAAACTGAGACATGGTAAATAGCAGAGCAATGAAGAGAATACAGGTATGTGTGCACAAATTTAGAATCTTCCCTTGACTTGTTGGATGGTATTAGTATAATACTGCTGTCCTAACTCTGAAGAGCTAAATCAGATATCAGCTGCCTACTGCCACTTCATCGGACACCTGGACATCTTTTTTTTTTTGTTTTAAGTCTTCAAATGTAACACGCAATCAGTATTTCATGGCTATATTAGTATGCACAAAATTCCAGAAGCTTACGATACTGTGAGCCTACCTTGTCTAGATTGACTTTAAACTGATTGCCACTTTAATATAATGCCTTATACAATAAATCCACTTAATATGCAGTTGACTTTAAATGTGCTTGAAATGTAAATGGAGTTTGTAACCGTTTTAGAAGGAAAGAAAGAAAGCAACTGAAATTAAATGTCTTAAGAGAAATAAAATGAGATCTGTAATTGCATAACAGAGAACACATCTGGAAACTGTAATAAAGAGCAGGTTGATATAATACTAATATTTTCTGTTGTTTGATGTTCACTTATTTCTCCTTTAATACTAATATTTTATGTAGTCTGATGTTTAATTAATTCTCCTTTAATTATAGACTTTTTTCCAGAAAAGTACTTGCATTATGAGATGTTGGGGAAAAAAACTTTTGGCTCTCCCAGATGACTTCTGAATTGCTGTACTTCTGACTTTGCAGCCAATTGCCTTTCAAAAGAATTAAAATGCTAGCCATAACCTAGAAGAAAGCTCTTTGCTTGAATTACATGGGATGTTTAGCAGGGGTACATTTCTAACCTAGAAACTAAAATGAAGCAGGGCAATGCAAACAGGAGTTGGTCAAAAAGATACTCATTTTTTCATTAGCTAGAATAAAGCTTGAGCTTGAGTTTGTGTGAAAGCGTCAAAAGATGTTGCTTATTATAGATAATGTAATACATTAATTTAACAAGCTTATTGTTACCTGGTTGGCTATTGATAATTTTCTATTTGCAGAAGTGATGGAGAACTGCATGATTCAAGCTGCAGTCATCCCAGAGCAGCTGAAGTGGAAAAGGTTATATTTCCATTTATACTTCGACAACAACTTGCCCTTTTCTTTTGACATCTCCTCATTTATACTGTTCCATGCTGGTGTAGCACTTCTTTTATAGCCCATGTCTGAATTATGTTACCCTGGATAGATTTCCTTAGATATACCCATATACTGTGTGTATTTTATATGCAACACAGCAATGCCTGAAGGACAAAGGCAACCTACTAACGGAGCTGTATTGTACTGTAATTAGTAATGCTTATAAGATGTAGCACACAGAAGTGTGTATACTCATTACAATTAATGAACTAAGAGTGAAACTGACTGGGGAGGGAATATTTTATTTCAGGTACCGAACTGCTCTAACTTGGATTGAAATTAGAGATTATTCTTAATTTTACTGGAAAGGTTCATGAATCACCAGTTAGTCACATCTCTTGCTGCTCATTTGTGTAACTGAATCACGACAAGCACATTTTTCCTATTTGACTAGTGATGGGCTTGTCTTCATATCCATTATTTTTTGCCACTGCCAGAGTTCTCACTCTGTAAGAAGGCTGTTCATTAGTCTTATCTCCTTCATAGCTCTCAACCTCTTAGCACAGAAAATCTGAAGAGAGAAAAAAAAATCGGGGGACAAAGCCTCAAAAAATAGGGACAGTTTTTAAATATTGCTGTTATAGACTTAGACAGTTGCTAGAATAAAAATTCTCGTGTTACCATACATTTTCTGAAGGATATGAAGTCTGAAACTCAAATGCCTGCCATTATTTACTGAATTCAATCCTCACTGATTAGCCTCAAAACTTCAGAAAGCCTCAAGTTTTATGAGGATCAGATCAACATATGAGGGAAAAATATGGACATTCTGCAAAGATCTGGACAGTTGAGAGGTATAGTCTCCTGGACTTTTACCAAAAAGTCAGAAGTTAAAGTCCTAAGACCTTACCAGTCCTCTCTACTCTGAAGTGTGACCCATTATTGTCTTCACTTGACTTGGATCACTTATCAGATGTGCTTCCTATTCAATGAGATATGGTTGTTCATCAACTTCAAATGACACTAGAGAGACATGTCCCTTCCCATTCACCTCTGAAATAATTTCATGCATTAATGTTAATGTGAGGTATAAAGATGCATTTTAGGCAGACAGCAACGGCCATAGGCTAACAGTATTGCCTGCATGTCACCAGTAACCTGGCTTTTTCACGTGCTTCTTTATAAACTTCAAAGCACGGAAAGTGCAACTGTCATGTGACATGCAATGGATGACATAATTAGATATCAGTTTGAAGACCAGGACTTGAAGTTGCTCAACAGTCATTAAAACCATCTGTCTTGTATCATTACAGTTTTAAATACAATTGTGGCGCAGACATAAATAAGTCATTCACTGACCATGATATTACCAGTCCGGCAGCAACAGGACAGATCATACTACATAATTCTGGGGCAGTATGAGCACTGGAAAGAACACATTCCTTGTACTTCTGCTCTAATGGGAAAAAGGAAACGTGGAAAAAAGATAACAATAAATGTGCTGACGGAAGCTTCTTAGTTGGATGTAAAGGCAGTGATTCACTGGGCCTCAGAGTGATGTTCAGGTAAAGCAAAGTTAGGGTTAGGTAGGGGAATCTGTTGCACCTTACATTCTACATAGCAGTAATCTGTTTGAATTTTAGTAGTAATGAGAAACTGTACCTGGCACGGAAGTGAGAAAGATAGAAAGCTACAGTTATCCAATGCTGCCATGAATTTCTTGTTTCTGGGTAGGTCACCCTCATAACATCATCATTTATGCTGTCATTATGTTATATTGATGCAAGGAGGTATCAAAAACTTTGGCAAAGTGGGAAAATTGCTCCTTGAAGCTATCATGTAAAGTCTTTGCATACCCCAGGTACTTACAATTACTCCAGCCACATATAGTTTCTATTGCTTTGATGATTATTGCATTTCACACAGTGCTTCAATTTATGCTAAGAACTCTGCTGCTATTATTGCTGTAAAATATTCAGAACAACAAATCCCATTTTGAACTAAAAGACACATTTGTAAACTCCTCCAAGTGCATTTTTGTGTACTTAAAATCCTTTTATGTGAAAAAGAATGACATGATGAAGTTATGGGGTCCTTGAGGACACCGATTGTCTACAGCACTTATTAATTCAGACCAGAAGACAAAAGATGACTTGACTTGATATTTAATGGTCTCAAGTAAATGAATGTAAAGACCTGTTGGATGGGCACCGCTGTGTTAGGTAACAGTTAGGAAATGTTTTTGTTTAAGCCACTACTGTTTTTATTACTAATTTAAAATAAACTTGTGACTTAGTTTCTACTCCATCCAAAGCCATACTCACACATGACTACAAAATTGCTTACCCCATATGAAACACAAATGGCACCCACCTTTCTGAATTTGTAACCCTTCATAGTCAAGGAGGTATGTAACTGCATGCAACAAAAGAAAGTTCCAGCTATAACGAAATACCTGAGGTTTGCTCACGAACCATGCAGTTGAGAAGGAACCTGATATATATGCTTTTCCCTCTCTCTCTCTCTCTCTCTGGATGAATATACTGACATCCATTTATCTAACATGTAACAAGTGGATTATGATTAAAGAATCAATCAGATTCTTACTATTAGTCTGCTTCTCTGTTTATAACTTGTAGCAACACCATTGTACTGGGTCACATAAAGATGGTGGGATCATGTCCTGGTACAGAGATGAATGAGATCACGGATGTTTTGGGCCAAACATCCTTATTCTCGAAGTATTTAACAACCAACATCATCGTGTTAAAATGACTTTTGGGAGGCACACACAGGAGGAAACTGTGGGACTGATAGTAGATAAACTGTAGAGAGCAAATACAAATGCAAATGAAGAGATACATAAACTAAGCAAATAGTTAAAAGGCAACCGTTTTTTAAATCAGGTTTTAAATAAAATCCCTGTCTGTATAAGTTAATGCCTTGAAGTGTTCATTCACTTTAATACCTCCGGAGTAGAATCATGAAACCTACCTCATTCCTAACATGGAAACTCATGAGTGCAGCACTCGCCCCCCACACACAAAAGTTGCAATTTCACCCATGATGCACTACACAAGCCACATGATTGTGACACAGATCATATGCCCAATGGTTTCAAAATCTGAATAAATTAACTATTCCCAATAATTCCCTATAGTGGCTAGTAATGACTACCTCTAATGTAAGAGGGGTAAAGTTGGAGCTGAATTTATCAGCCAGGAGGTTTGCTTTAACTTCTGGCTCAGTGTAGGTGGCTCCATTTACAATGAGCTCTGCACACAATTGGGTATTGCCTTTGAGGCTGCGGAAATAGCTAAAGAATGCTTTGTGGTTGTCCTTGGCCTAGGAGGCCAGACTTACCTCAAATTTGGCTTTGGTAGACTTTATTTGTCCTCTGAGTTGTTTGTTTAGTTTGGTGAGGGTGCTTTTATCCTGCTGGGTGCTGCACCTCCTATTTTTTGCCATGGTTTTCTTCCTCCTGTTATACATCCTATTGATTTTGTGATTCCACTAGGGCGGCTTGTTTTTTTTGTTAGTTGTGTACTTCTTCCTGGTGGGTACAGCTGCCTCTATGCAGCTATTAACATGTTTGTACAGGGTTTCTGTGAACAGTTCTGCATAGGCAGCAGTGTTCTCAGGGTTTATGGGCCTTGAAATTTTGCCAAGTTCTCACTTAATAGTAGGAGATTAGCCTTAGAATAGTTCCTGAATATTCCAGGTTTAGCTGGGGGTCCAGGTTTTATTCTTACTTCAAAGGACACCATGACCTTAAAAGGGATGGCATTATAGTAGGGGATGTGCAGCACTCTCCAATATTAGTGAGGACCAGATCTAGTATGGTTGTACCCTGGTTGGTGTATTGACTGTCTGGTCCAGGGAGCTTGTGTTTATGAAATCCAGGGATCTCTGTGCATGTATGTTCAGTGTTGTATATGATTCCCAGTTAATAGTGTCCCTGACCAAGTAGCTAACACGCACACTATATGAGGTTTGGTTTACACACACACACACACACACACACACACACACACACACACACACCTGGGAAAGGCTGTCTCAGGTTTTTTAGCTATGCCCCCTTTTGCCCAGACTATAAAGTAGTTATCACTGCCACCAGCTAACTCCTTATCAGCTGCTTTAAGACCCTTAACAAAAGGTCTCCAATCTTACTGTGTAATATTAATAGAAATGGAAGTTTGACAAAGAACAAGGCTATTAGGAGTGGCCCACAATGTCACCAAGTAAATATGCAAGTACTCTCAAAACTTAAATATGTCTCACAAAGATCAGCCACAATAAAAGGTTTAAATATATTTAATAATAAATAATAACTTAACAAGAAAATACTCAGTATATGTTCATAGTGACATCAGAGTTCAAAACCACAATAAATATTTAAAACAACATTGCAGGACAGTCTCAAATAAATAAAGAAAAGCATCTAAACTATGTTTTACTATATTCCTGACTGAATATAAGAGAATTAGTATACCCTAGTTAACTTACTTACAGAGCAAGGCAGATGTGGTGAATGTATCTTCTAGTTGTCATCAGGTGAGAGACAGAATGCAGAATGCTGTGTCCCCCTAAGAGACTCCTCAAATTAATATCTCAAATATTACTGCTGGGATAGCTTGAAGAATGACATAATTTCTTCTCATCTGACTCTAAACCAGGTGAAACCCCCACTGCTGGAAGCTGGCAGTATTTAGCATCTACCTGTGAAAATACATAGACCTCAGATCTTTGGCAGATGCTGGAATTGCATTTCTTCATACTTTCAGATGTAGTAATTGGTTCACTCTGAAGACAATACAGATAGCTTTTCAGCACAGACATTATGTCTCCGGCCTGGCCTATAAAGCAATTTAATTTCAGCTATTTTTCTGAAGTTAATGTCCTGTATTACAGTTTCCACTGTTAAAATATACATTTAAACAGTTAAAATAGTGCATTTATATTTCTGTTCTATTCCAGTAGGGCACACTGTGGTTGCATTTTAAGCACAAGCACTTTATAAAATATCTTTTCAACACACACACACACACACACACACACACACACACACACACACACACACACACACACACACACAAACACACACGTCTGTACAAACCTAGCTTGATATACACATGACATACAGTTCTAATACAGTTGTAGCACAAGCATTTTATATAAATCATGTTGATATTCACAAATAATATATAATTATTTACAAAATTCCAGATAGCTGTGCTGGCAGTATCTCCCTTTGTCACATAACTATTAACTGTAGTTTACAGGATTGTACAAAGAAAGGTATGTGGCAGTTGTGTACTTGGAAAATACAATGAAGTTTGA
>NC_056730.1:362176461-362226461 GCF_019279795.1 Protopterus annectens | reverse complement strand
AAAGTTTACCCCGGGGATCACTTCAGTGGCTCTGCTGGACAGAGGGACAGGGAACTAATCTAAGGGGGAGGCGTAAGCCAACACATTCTGGCTAGGCTTATAAATGCCGTTGGGCAGACAGCCTAGTACCTACCTATGAACCTATGAACCTATTAATTTTTATATGTTGAAAAATCTTGAAATTGCCTCAAGATTTTCCACAACACTGAGTAGTCCTTTTCTGGTTTTATCAGGTACAAAATAATGTCATCTGCAAATAATTACATCCATGAATCTCTGAGTCCCTTATTTTCTTTGCTAATGGCTCTAAATCCATCCATCCACAACCTTTCTTCCCATTTTTTCACATGGGGTAGGGGTCTCACTTCAATAGTGTCAGTTACCTTGAGTAAAGGTTCACACTGCCAGGTGACCAACCCTGTTATGGGTATTTTTCCATACCACACGCTCACATGCAAATACCAATGGCTCTAAATGTAAAGAAAATAACAAAAGGGGAAAGAGCACAACTCTGTCCAGACAAAACTTGTCAAAGGTAAACACTCCCACTTCAGTTTTTTCCTCTGATCCCTCATATATCTTCCCAATTAACCTTATTATTGTATCAGGAAATGCAAATGCTTCCACTCCCCTGTTCATAAAATCCCAGTGTACAATGTTGAATGCTTTCTCTGCATCAATACCCACCAACAACAGTGGTATTTTCTTACACACTGCTCTCCTCTGGATCATCCTTGCTCTGTTAATATTGCCAAATGTTTGCCCCCCCCCTCCACAAAACCATATTGGTCCATACCTATCACTTTTGGCAACACCTTTGCCATTCCTTTAGCCATTATAGACATAAACACTATAATCATGGTTTAAAATTGAAATGTGCCTATATGTACCTGGGTCTGATGGGTTGTTATAGTCACACACACATAGGCATTACTTAACCTAGCATTAAGTTTATCCATGCTAAGACAGATGTTACAACCTATACTCCTATTTACACTAACTGCCGTATGCTCTTGTCTTAGCTCCATTCCCCTTCCTGATGTGAAAACAGCTTATATGTCTTCAGAAAACATTAACCTTAAGCCTTAAAAAAGTGCTCTGGTTATTGCTTGCCCCCTATGGTCAGCTTGTCTCCATGGAAACACAAATACAAAATGTACAGCTGCCCTCTTCTGCAATCTTCTCAACCTACACTGAACATTTATTTGCCTAAGGAAAATGCATCATTACTTTCTGTGTTCTCTTATTTCTTGCTTATGCAAAAACTTGTTAGATTAAGCCAAAGGCCTTAATCCAGACATTCACTTATGTGATAGATTCCTGTCCCAGAGACTTCCCATACTCTGGAACAAGCTACCCATCTATGTCAAGCAAAGTTCCTCATTAGCACTCTTCAAGAAAAATCTTGATGAGGGGATGGGGAATAGGAAATACACCTGGGGATCACTTCCTTGGCTCTGCTCGACAGGGGCACAGGAAAATAACTTTCTTGGGTGGCGTAAGCCAGGGAACCTTGTTGGCTAGGCTTACTTAGGCCCTTGGGCTGATAGCCTAGTACCTACCTATGAACCTATAAATGTAAGAGAAAACATATCAACTCTACATATGTTATAATCTGTGCTCTTTTACACCCGATCCCCCATTTCAGCTTTTTAGTATTACAACATATTAACTTAAACACGTTTTTGTTCAGACTGACTTATCTTTCTACATTGTGATGATACTTTTTTTTAAGAAAAGGTAAGTGTTCTTAGGTAAAAAAGTAATGTGGAAGATTTTCCCCGAAGGAAACTTATCTGCCCAGCAATGGAGCAGTGTTAGCAACTGTTAATCCCTGAAAGCCTGCAAAGGAACGTGATTTTTGGTGGCAGTAAAGCTCTGAAGGGCTTGGCTCCTGAACCTGACATTTTAGTCAGTTCGTCAAACAAAACCAGAAAGGCCACCTGTGCCTGCACACACCAAGGAAGCACCAAGACGAATTGGAAAACCACACTTTATTCGGACAGAACTGAACTGGGCACTTTCATCTACAGACTTCTTCAGAGTTAGTACAACAGGTGAAATAAGCTCAATTTATACCGACAAGGAATTAGTCACTTGACAACACGTTAGTATAAATACCATACAAAACTCCCTAAACAACCATTTACCTAAAATATACATTTAAATATAAATACATTCCTAAACTGTACACATTTGAAACTTTGTTAAAATTATATAAATAAATAAGTGTAAATCATATAAGACCTCAGTTTCAAAATACTGGCAATAGACACCTGGTCGTTAAGTCCAGGAAATTTGCAAGCATCCAATTTTAGTTGCCAAACCAGCTCTTTTGCCTCTAAAAGTATCAGTTTGTCCCTTAGTCACATTGTTTTCAAAGATAAAGGGAAAGTTAAATTTTCTAAGGAATAGTTTAAAATCGATTAGCAAATGTTCAATTTTGGATAAATTAGTGGGTACAAAGGTAAGCCCTTTGGAGAACAAGTCAGCATAGTTTTTGCCATAATTGTTGTTGGTAAAATCATAAAGAAAAAAGTCACCTTGTGTGTTTGAAAGAGTTCTCAGTTGACCGTTGCCTTTGCTATCATCCAAAAGTGCTACTATTTCATTCAGTGCCTCTTCTGCTGGTAGTTCTGTTGATTCACCCTCGTTTGTTTGCCAAAATTCCATTGTTGGGGATGCCAACTTCTTTGCGCCCCATCCCACTGCACATTCTTGTTCCGTATTCTCTCGGAATGCCTCACAGCTCCATTTTTTGAATGAGCGTCACCAACATCATCACACTCACTCTCCTCATGTGCAGGAACGGGCCAATCAGCATCATTGTGGTCTTGGTTACCACGCAACGAGGGTGCTTTCGGATAAGCAGTTCCTTGGGCATATGCCTCTTTATCCCTTTGAAGCTTATTGCTTTTTCTTTTTTGTATGTCGGATAGTTCTTTATCAATCCCAACAAAAATATTTTTGTAACGGTCAACACGGTATTCAAACAGCAACTCTCCCTTAATGTTGTCATTCAGTTTATTAGCTTCTTTAAGTAAAATGCCTAGCTCCTTTTGGACAGTCTAATAAGGTCCAAATGAAAAGGGGATCTGTCAGCCACACCGTTAGGGTACCTCCAACATCTAAGACCTTTAGGGACAATTTTGCATTTTATACATTCCTTAAGGTACGAGTTCTTCAAGTTGCAACTTATGACACTTGGTTAGAACTATTTGTAATTTGTCCATAGCCTGTTGTAAACTCAACCCCTCGTTGTTCTCTCACTCTACATTAGAGAAATGAAATGAACTGTTGAGCCAATTATTCCAGTATCATTATTGTGTGCGAATATGACTCCATTAGAGGCCCCACCAAGCCTTTCATCATCAATGAGGCAAATAGGTGTTCAAAAAAATTCATCAAGTTCAGGATTATTAGTTTTAGAATATTATTATGAATGATTTAGTTTTTTAAATTTACATACAAATACGATATCAATACTATCAGCTACCTAGATGTAAGGGTTTTTAAGGATTATGATACAAAAAGTTTGGAAACAACAGTCTATAGGAAACCCAGTTACAGTAATTGTTTACTACACTTCAACAACTGCCATCCCTTTTTCCAAAAAAAAGGTATAATAAGGGAGCAGTTTATGAGGTTAGCAAGGATGGTATCTAATGATGATACATTTAGGGATTAATGTGACTTGTTGGGTGGAATGTTTGAAAACAGGGGATACCCTAGCAATTTAGTGTTAAAAGTAAGAGCTGGTATTAAACAAGAAAGGAAGGATGGAATTATCTGCCCTTTGGTTAAATCCCAGATTTTAAACATTAATGAAATGGTTAATAACAAAAAATAGGGAAAGAGCATTACCCCTCAAGTTTGGTTGTGCAATACTATGCTGAAGACAATCATATTAGAAGTATTTTAGCAAAAAATTGTGGAATTTTTTCCTGTTTTAACAGCTTGGTAGACAAAATAGGTAATAGACCTGTAGTTGTTTATAAGAAGGGTAACACCTTGAAGAATTTGTTAGAAAGTGGTGATAACCTTTGGAAGATGAGATCTTCCAGAAAATCAGGTACAACTAGATGTGGAAGCTGCAGGCAATGCAAGTACATGTTAGTGGCAGATAATGTTAACATCAAAGGGATTATTATTAGTAGTACATTCCTTGTAATTGTAAAACCTTAGGCATAGTTTATCTCGTTAAATGTTTAAAATGTTTTAGTCTTTACATAGGTAAAACTAAAAGGAAAATCAGAGAACGTATTTACGAACATTGTTTAAACAGGAAAAATAATTTGAACAATTCCCTTGCCAAACATATTGCAAGTAATCTAGACCACAGTTTTCATTTCTTTGGGCTTGATTGTATGGTACCTAACCCCAGGAGTGGCCCATGGGAATACCTTTTAGAGGCAAAAGAACTGGTTTGGCAACTAAAACTGGATGCCTGCAAATTTCCTGGACTTAACGACCAGGTGTCTATTGCCAGTATTTTGAAACTGAGGTCTTATATGGTTTAAACTTATTTATTTTTATAATTTTTAACAAAGTTTCAAATGTGTACAGTTTAGGAATGTATTTATATTTAAATTTATATTTTAGGTAAATGGTTGTTTAGGGAGTTTTGTATGGTATTTATACTAACATGTTGTCATGTTACTAATTCCTTGTACGGTATAAATTGAGCTTATTTCACCTGTTGTACTAACTCTGAAGAAGTCTGTAGATGAAAGTGCTCAGTTCAGTTCTGTCCGAATAAAGTGTGGTTTTCCAATTCATCTCGGTGCTTTTTTGGTGTGTGCAGGCACAGTTGGTCTTTCTGGTTTTGTTTGAGAATTGTTTTTTCTGGTTCCTGGTGATTTTAGTCAGCTCGTCTCAGGCTGACTAACTGTTTGGGGGTATGGAAGGTGCCCTGAAGCTTTGGAAGCTGATTGGCTGTTACATCCTAGGCATTATGATCACTGCAGCTACTGCTGCAGTGATCATAATGCTGAACAATGAATGTTCTCTTACTTTAACTGTTTACTGTATTATGATTGCCCAATTGACACCACATGTATCTGTCTTTGACTGTTTATATTATGAGAATCTAGGAATGTGGCAGTCCATTGTGGGTTCTGTAGTCACATGGGTTTGTCTCCTTAGAAAGCATCACTGTGTAGTACAAGAAGTGGAAATGAATTATACATAATCATGCCCAAAATCATCTCAGTACACCAGCTTTAGGATTTGCATGTGAATGAACAAAATAATGTGCACTATTTGTTGAAGGCTGTGTTGCCACACGGCAGAATTTAGTACTTGTGCTTGCCAGGGAAATGTATACACCATTTAAAATGATAGCATTCTTCTAATTGTTTTTCTTTAGGCATAGCACAAAAAATAATTCTAAAACAGTACAACTTCTTCTAAAGATTTCCTTTGTCCCATGACACTATTCTCGTCTTATTTATTTATTATTTATTTCCAGTTTGATTACCGGGGAAGTCCACTGGGCCCTGAGACTCATTTTCAGTGGAGGCCCGGGGAGAAAAGCTCCAGATGTACAAATATAAAATACAGAAATATAAAATATGAATGATACATTGAGGTAATCAGTTTGTACAATAGAAACATTCATTATTGCAACAAAGTCAAATACTACTTCACTAAGGTTATTCTAAAAGGTTATACAATCATAAGCTGTTCTTATGGGGTGATTTAAGACAAAGCATTATTTGAGCACATGAGCACATTCTTAGAAGGTTATACATCTGTAAAGGAATTCTTATAGAGTAGTTTGAGAAAATGTTGATCTTTCTGGTTTTGTTTGAGAATTGTTCTGTCTTTAACACGATCTCTAATCAACCTGCCTTTTTATACCTCTTTCTGCACTTCATTCAGTTTTTTTGTTAATAAAGCCACAGTCTAAATATGTACAGTTTATATATAGATATATATATATATATATATATATATATATATATATATATATATATATATATATATATATGTATACATACACATCTCTTTCTTCTAACATTACCTCCGTGTAACATGCTGTTTTAAATCTCTTTCTGCGCTCCTTCCAATTTGTTTGTTAATAAAATCCATATATTAAATGTGCTCTTTATGTATTCAGGGCAGTTGGTAACTAGATTATAAGTGTTCTACAACATTTTCATACTGAATGTAGCATTTTTACTGCATAGTCCAGCTGAGCATTGCAGTGTTATGCATTTTTTAATAATGATTGTATTGTAATTTGTGGAGCTTTTCTCCCCGGGCCTCCATTGAAAAGGGGCTATTATACCACAGCTGGATCATCCTGGTTAACAAACGGAAATAATAAAACAAATTAGAAGAGCAGGAAAAAACTTCTGATAGCAATTTCCTGGTACTGAACATAATCTTCATTGTATTTCTGATAGCCTACTGCATGCAACAATGTTATGGCATTTCATTTAACAGCAGGTACAAGTGTTATAAAAAATATTTGACCTGTAAATTGCCATAGCTTTTTCTACCACAGCTTTGTTACAATTCTATTGTATTCTCTTATTCTTTTGCTGATGGGTAATTTCAGTACAGTTACAGAGAAATATATAGAAAATTATGTGAACTCTAGGATTTTTCCTTGCAGCCAGCACTGAGAATGCATCTAGCTCCATATACTGCAGTTGGTTATACCAGTTTGTTATTTTAATACTTTTTGTTATTATTCATGAAAAAATTCATCCTGATACAGCTAATACTGAAGATGTTTATAGAACAGCATGTAATGACACATAACAGATTGACACTGTGATCACTGAAGGTTATACAGGAAATATGGGAAGACAGCATGTGCCAATAGTTATGACAATATAAAGAGAACATTGAATATGGAGGAAGAAATAACCAAGACATTTTTTAATCTAGGCTGCCTTTCTTTTGTCTGTCCTCCTGTGTTTTCCTTATTTGAAAACATATTTTATGTCGGATGAAACCAGTCACTCCTTTTGCTTGTTTCCACTATTTTTTTAATATTTTGCAGTTTTAGTTGTGTTCATTTTTATTTCTCGTTTGATTATTTGCAGTTGTAAAGCATGTGTTAATCTTCCCGCATAAATAGAATGTTTTCACAGAAACAAAATACTTTTAGTAAAGCAAAAATGCAAAAGTAAATATAGGTAAATAAGTAAACAGGAACAAATGCTTTTTTGTACTGTGTATATAAGAAGGGAAGGGGGTCATCTTTAAGCATGTAAATATACGTCTGAAATGTAAGTCTATATTAGTTTGTCGAAAACTAACTTCAGCCAATGACCATTCACTGAACATAAATCAGTGAATGGCCTTTCATTGACCGTTCATATCAGCGAATGTTTTTCACAGGGCAGTGAGTCACTTGGCCAACATACTGACCTCACACACACCACAGTATATCAAAACCACCAAGTTGGGGTGCTATGGCCCTCCTCGATATATACCAACTCCAAGATTGCACTACAGTGTGGAAAAGGGCAAATTTCCTAATGTTGGCCAAGTAACTCACTGCCATATAAAAATGGTCGCTGATGTGAAAGTTCGATGAATGGCTGTTCACTGATTTACTTTCAATGAACTGCCATTTGCTGAAGTTAGTTTTTGATGAACTAATATAGACCCCTAAAATGTGCCTCATTACATACTTGAAGCACTGTGAACCAATGGTTCTAACAAATATTTGTGATAAAAATGCTAAAATTGCAGTGTTGAACTTGCCATTACTGTGTTACTGGTTTGGGGGTTGGCATCATGTTTAAGAGGATTGGGGGGGCTGGCATAATAGTTAAGATGTTTATCTTACAAACCTTAGGTACAAGGTTTGATTTTCACAAAAGGGAAATTGGCAAATTTAAAATGGCTGACAATGGCAGCTACCCCAGTACTTACCTATGAACCTATGAACTTTACACGATTAAATACATGCTTATAACTTTGACATTTTCCTGTATTTCTACATAATACAGCAGTGTAGATCCCTATCAATAATGAGTGTCCTGGAGTTCGAAAAATAAATTGCAGTTCAAGCAGAAAAATACAGTAAATTGTGAAACTCAGGATTATTCCCTTTAATAATGTTTACATGGTGGATTTATGCACTGTATCCTCTGATACATGAGGGTGTACCCCTTTGTTATTTTACGTACTAACTCTGAGCTTGATGTGCCTGAAAGAATGGGGAATATTTCAAAGTAGCTTAGACTTGGACTTGGTATATATTCCCCATTTATAGCTGTGGTTCTCCACTTCTGAGGATTCCAATCACAATCCTCATATTTTCAACAGGTACATTGGATAGCAACACAGCATCACAGTGTTTAGTTCTGTGCTTCAGTTTTTAGTTGGAGTGCCTTCTGCATAAAGTTTGCATGTCCTCCCTTCTGGGTCTCTGTTTCCCCCAAGGTCCCAAAGATGAAATGATAAGTGAACTAGTAGTTCTTCAAAACTCCTGTAAACTGTAGCTTGTGTGTGGTGTATTTCTGTGTGTGTGTGTGTGTGTGTGTGTGTGTGTGTGTGTGTGTGTGTGTGTGCACATGTGTGTGCATTCTGTCACAGACTGGTGTACCATCCAGGATTGGCTTCATGCCTTACAACTGTTGACCAGGATAGTCTACAGCTCTTCTGTGACTTGAATAGGCTAGAGAGTATACTGGGAAAGTAATGAAATAAGTTTAATTGTATTCTACTCAGGTATACTTCCTGCTAATATAGAAAGAGCACTGGGCAAGAATCAGTGATTGGAAAGTCATCCCCAGTCATCTCCAAGCAGTGGTCGGAGAAGACTCTAAGGGTCAACAGACACCAGGCTGAAGACATAAAAGTTGACTGGAGAGAAAGAACAACAGTTCAAATAATTACTTATGGCTGTAGCCCCTCAAGTAGAAGAGGAAATAGGTGGAGTTGAAGAAGAATGGCAGTGCATTAAAACAGCGTGCCTGAAAACTACAAAACAGATATGCAGCTAAGCCAGATAAGGAAATAAGGCACATAAGGAAAGTTGGTCGTGGAATGCAGATGTCCAGAAAGTCATCAAAAGAAAGAAGGAATGCAGGAAAAAGTGGGAGAGTTGCAATAGCAAAGATCAAGGCATCAGAGGTGATGTACTACCTTCTAGAAAGTGACTCAGTAGGAGGCACAAAGAAACTATATCATCCTAAAAGGTAAAGACAGAAAGATAAAGAAGATAGACACCCTTCATAAGGATTGCCAGGAACAGCCTGCTTACCAATGCACAGGACATCAAAATTAGATGGAAGAACTACTTCCAGCAAATTCTGAATGAAGAAATCCCCACAGAAACTGTACTGCTCCAGACACAGCCTACAATGAGAGAAGAAGAAGAGCCCACCATAGAAGAAGTAAGAACAGCACTAAGGAACATAAGGTCAGGGAAAGCACTGGGCTCAGATGAAGTCACAGCAGATATGATGAAGATGGTGGGCGTCATACGGAGAAACAGATTCTGATTAAACTCGTAGCAGTATGGAGAGAAAGGTGTATCCCAGATGACTGGAAAATAATCATACTAGTGCCACTGTTCAAGAACAAAGTGGGCATTCACAACTATGGGCAGTACAGCGGTATCAAACTCCTGAAAAGTAACTTGAAGTTTCAAATTCTTCTAGTAACAACAAAAATTGTATTTTGCAATTAAATATTTTATATAGGACAGAGGAAGCATATCAAACTGATTATTAGGGATAAAGCACAATACAGAAGTCTGCCTTTATATATAAATGATTTAAACAACCTCTTCTACGTCTTATTAACAAGAAGATCATGAACATACAAGTTTCATGACAATACTTATATCTACATATAAAACACTGACCTCTGATATAAAAATGGCTTACCTTGGTCTCTTTGGGTAATAGTAAAGCATAATTTTATATATTGCAGATACATAAGATATTTATAATATCCATGCAACTAAAGAAATACAAGTAGTAACCAAAATGCCTTTCTGATGTTCACTATTAGCATACTATCTGAAACATGTTTTACAAGGCTTTAAAGTATAAAATACATCCTCTGTTAATAAAATGCATAGTATATGCATTAACATTTTAAATGAAGTATTGTTGTTTTCTGTGAACAGTTATTTCTACTATAATTGATATATATTCAAAAAAAAAGTCTTGATCTCCAGAGAACCCAGACTGTTAAGCAATTGAAGTTCAAGCTAAGACTAACCATGTATAAAATGTTACTGCTGAGGAATGGTTTCACATAAATCCTTATAAAAAATAATCACACCAGTATTTGTCAACTATTCTGCTAAGATGACATAAAAGGAAGCAAGCTGGCCACGTGGTGGATCGAAGTATTAATTATCTATATGATTTGTCATTGCCTTTTATACTAGACCTCTTATTACTTAATATACTTCTCAAAATAAGCTTCTCCATATCAAAATATTCAATGTTCTTCATTGTAAGGCATCACACTGTATATATATATATATATATATATATATATATATATATATATATATATATATATATATATATGCACATATAGATGTATAAATATCCTGAAGTATAGTACAGTGATGATTACATACGATTTTAGTTCTGTCCTTTCTTCTAAATCTGACACTTACCCAGAGAAATACCCAGTCTGGCTACTTAAACTGCTGTTAATACTAGAAATGTTTTAAAATATCAGCAGAACCTATCTAAACATCAAATGCCTGATTGTTAATCATTATGCTCTTTAGATTTTAAGAAAAACGTATTTTATATGTGTAATCTGATATGGTCTCTACATATTGTACTTTTACTACAAAGCCCTTCTGAAGCCTAAAAGATATACAAGGCCAAATGATGTGATACTATTATAACTTGTTTGTCTTTTTGGCTTTTCCCGGTTCGGGGGTCGACACAGCGGAACTCTGGTCCGCTAATGATTGGCAGTCGATTTTTATGTTGCCAAGTTGCCAGCCTGACGCCCAACCTTCAGCAAAGGCACACTCATTCATGCATGTCTTTTGGAGGCCACTTGACCACGGGGAGGACATGCAGACTCCACACAAAAGACACTCCAGGCGAGAATCGAACAGGAGAACCTCTTGCTGTGAGGCAACAACACCACTGCTGTACCACCGCGGCTTATAACTAATTAGCCTAATTAGATGATACTGCTGCAGAACCTGTATTGCTAATATCCCAGTCATCACTTTTAAACAAAAGCAATTTTTTAATGTCAAAATGTCTGTACCTATCTATCAGTATAGCTACAATAGCCAAGATAAGATTTCCAGATTGTCAACTGCTTGAAGCAGAAGATGTTGAGGAACACAAAGCCATTTGTTGTTTTTCAAATGAAATCATTGCTGGTACAATTTCCTAAGGGTGTGCTAGCAGTAATTTCTTTGTTTTGGAAGACTTTTCCCTTCTTCAAGTTGGTGTGAGTGTGGATTTGGTATATTTAACATCAGGTGGGTGTGTGGGGCTTGCCCTCTCCCCCCACATCAGGAGATATAATAGGCTTGCAGTTTCATTTTGCACCCTTCTTTGATATGGGCATTTAGTCTTTGGTATTTTGGTTCCTCGGCAGTTTGAAGTTTGAGGCTTCATAGTAGAACCTTATCTATTCAATATATCTTTTCTGCCGAAAGTCAGTGTTGAATGAAGTAAATACTTTGCTTAAACTATTTCTGCTTTACATGACTGTTCCTTTATTGCTTATTTTGGTGTCACGTAATATTACAATTGACAGATAGTCAAGTATTAAGGCTGTTTGAATTCATATGGCCAATCTATTAAGTAGATAAAGTACATAACTGTGTCACACAGTCAATTAATGAATAGCCATTGCCAACTTTTCATCTAATTATATCCCACAATGCTAGTATTCCAGAAATACTAAAGTTAGATATTATGGGTAATGATACATGAGAATAATAGGTTGCCTACTTGCACCTGAGGCATAAAAGACTACTGTTAACGTATGCTTCCTTCCTTTCTCACATTTCTTAAAATAAATATGAACAGTTACCTTAATCTGCACAAATATTTCAGTTTTTCCTCTTCCTTAAGTGAACTACTGCTGTGCTACTTTTATGCCTACTTAAGACTGCAGAAAAATATGTTGTCCAGTGTAATCAACTGTTAGGTAAAACAAGACGACTTAATATTAGTTTAACCTTGAGATCTACTGCAAGACACACTTCAAAAATTATAATGCCACTGTACATCAGTCAGTATATTTTGTATCCTACATCATTCCTAACTTTCAACTTCAAAGGCCCATCTAAATTGCATAGCTGCCAGCACAAAAACAAAACACATAGTAAGTTTACTCCTAGACAATCAGTTCTTATTTTATACAGATTTTTAATAATTTATTAAGGTATGACTAACGTCTTCCACTCATTTCTTACTGCAGACATACACTTTCCCACTCTCACAGTCTGGGAGTACTTCTAAAAGAGACCCAGAGGATAGCACAAGCTTTACTCATTAATCTCAAAAAGATGATATTACCAGTTCTGTTCGGCCATCTTATAAAATATGCCTAGATCCTCATCACTGAGAAATTCTAATTGTCATATTATTATATGCAAATCTGATATAAATGCAGTCTGTTGGACAAGAAAGTGGTATTGCTGCTATCTTTTTCTCCCAGTCAGGCAGCAACTCAGGCTGATTCTTTATAGGTAGGTACTAGGCTATCGACCCGAGGGCCTACGTAAGCCTAGCCAACAAGGCTTACGCCACCCAAGAAAGTTATTTTCCTGTGCCACTGTCGAGCAGAGCCACAGAAGTGATCCCCGGGGTGTATTTCCTATTTTCCATCCACTCATCAAGATTTTTCTTGAAGAGTGCTCATGAAGAACTTTGCTTGACATAGATGGGTAGCCTGTTCCAGAGTATGGGAAGTCTCTGGGACAGGAATCTATCCCTCCAGCATGTTCTGTTTATTGTGGTGACAAAGTTTAGGTCCCTAGACTGTGTAGATCAGAGGGATTGGGATTTCTTTAGGTGTAGCATGTCCAACAGCTCTGGGTTTGATGTAGCTTTATATGTTAGGCAGAGATCACCTCGGAGTAGGCGATATGCTACAGAGTAAAGCTGGAGTTTTTTGAGACGGTCAGTGTAGGGCATCTGTTTGAGGCCAGTATGTCTTTGTCTTTATGTTTTATACTATTCAGCAAATTATCAGGCCTTGATTTTTTTTGAGTCCATCACAGATCAAATCCATTGTTAAAGTACAAAAAGGGACTTACGGAAACAAAACGTTTTTACATTTCTTCTGCATGAGCAAGAGCAAGCATTAACAATTATTGTTGCTTTAAATACTACATTTCTTCAGTTACAAAACTTGCTATGATGTAAAATTACAGAGATGAACATTCAATTAATATTCATGAGCTATGGTAATATCCATTCAGGTCACTGTTTTCCAACATTATTGCCCATAAATGACTAAAATATAAACAAAACCAAAAGAAAGGAAGCTACTATCACATAAAATAAACAGAATGTTCAAGTATTCAATCAGCTAATGAACATTGGATATTCTTAGACTGTCTTACCTTCTGAATTGATGAAAAATGTCTGTTAAATATGAGAGATGTACATTTTAAATGAATGAGTAAAGTGAAACTTTTAATCATTAATCATTATATTAAAGCACAGTAGTCTGGTTAGTAGTTCTTATTTATAGTCTTTATGCTTTATACTATTCACGGGTGGCCACGGTGGTGCAGTGGTTAGCATTGCCGCCTCACAGCAAGAGGTTCTCCGGTTCGATCCTCGGCTGGGGTGCCTTCTGTGCGGAGTCTGCATGTCCTCCCTGTGGTCACGTGGGTTTCCTCCGGGTGCTCCGGTTTCCTCCCACATCCCAAAGACATGCTGCAGGTGGATTGGACACTCTAAATTGGCCCTAGGTGTGCGTGTGAGTGTGCCTTCTGTGGAAGGTTGGGCGCCGAGCTGGCAACTCGACACCGTAAAAGCTCCACTGCCATTCAATGTGCGGACAAGGTGATCCGCTGTGGCGACCCCTAACCGGGAAAAAGCCAGAAGAAGAAGATGCTTTATACTATTCACCAAATTATCGGGCCTTGATTTTTTTGACTCCATCACAGATCAAATCCATCAAGATTAAATATTTTTCTAAATGTCTACGAAAGATAGGTAATTGTAATCCATGTTTTCATGACTGAGGATTAAAGCAGTACTCTGAACATAAGATATTGCTTCTTTTATAGTGTTGAAAACTCTAGTTTTCTTGGGAAGAAAATGGGAATTTTGCTAGATAAAGAATATATGTTTTTACGTTACTATTTTTGAGGACTTTTACTAATGGCTAAAATACTTTCCTTCTCTCCATATTTTTTCTTTCTTTTCTTTTTTGTTTCTTTTCCCCATTGTTTTGGTAGAAAACTCATTATCAGACCTAATAATATCACTACCCATCTCAATAGGAGCATTTGATTTAAGTATCTTTTCAAAATTAGTTCTTCATTCAGATAAGACTTTAATTGTATATTTATGAACTTGTTGGATACCCTGGTTTAATAGAAGGATTGAGCAGTGATCTATGAGCTCTCTTTGTTCCATAACATAGTATCTCTTGTTGAATTAATACACTTTAAAGCCATGTTGTTAAGAAAAGTGTATTGTGTTACTTCCCTCTAATTTTCAGGTACAGACATCATCCTTATACTATTCATCCTTTCTCTGTTTTATTTTCAATGTCCTCTAGATTATCTAATTCAGCCTTTTTCCTTTCTTATTTCAACCTGCCATCCATATCAGAAAGTGAACTCTCAGTATCATTTATTTGAGACTGCTAATGTTTTTAGCTATGTACAAGGCAATTGGTCACCAGATCATTAGGAGCATTACCAGTGCAATTCCCATGACATGTTCACTTCACCTGTAAGGGCCTGAGAAGGTGACCCAGCTGCAAATTTACAGAAACCCATCTACTTATTAAGGATAGTTTTAAAGAGAGTTAGGAAATTACCTTATAGATATGGAGTGAAAACTTATTCCATAGGTAGGGTACTTTATGGGAGAGATCTCTGTCCCACCAATAGGTTTGGTTAATATTGTAATACAGATTTAAATCTTTAGAGTGGGTATTGGCAGTATTTCTGTATTAATGAATATGTAAGATGTCAAAACGTTTGGGTTATCCATGGCCTTGAGATCAAGCAGAAGTAATCACATAGGAGTATATAGGAAAGAGAGTAAATTAACAGGGACTGTAGCTGCACTGCATAACTTAAGAAATGTATACACAGGATTTTCTAATTCAGGCATCATTATGGTTTTCAGGTTGGGAAAATGTTTGTGTAGGTATATACCAAAGGGCCAAATAGTCTGTTATGAACCTGATTAGAAAATAATAGAAGGGATGATAACTTCCTTGGATTTGCTGTATCTTTTGTAATTAGTTGGAATAAGAAGAAAGATTTTTCAATACTAGTTGATGCTTGTGGTGAAAAAGAGCTCATTGTCTATAAATGTTCTTAGTTCCCTAATGATGGCATCAGTGTTGAGGACTGTTCTTGCTTCCCAAAGAATGCAGTACTGCATTTATTTTTGTTGAGCTTGAATCTGTGGTCTTGACACCAGGAATTAGTGTTGGTTAGGTCCTTTTGCATATAATTTGTATCAGTTGCAGGGTTGATGACAGTGTTGAGTTTGTAGCAATAAACAAACTTTTTCAACCAGATTCCTTTGACATCAGCTTGGGCATCACTGAAGTATATGGTGAAAAGGATTGGACCCAATATGGAACTCTGTGGGTCATCACTGGTGAGAAGTCTTTTAGTGGAAAGGCTTCCACCACCCCTGACTGTTCAAGACCTGCCTGTGACAAATAATGAATGATATTAAAGCAGCTGAGTTTCCACGGTGGTGGTGCTGCGGTAGCATTGTCGCCTCACAGTAAGATGCTGTCCGGTTCGATTCCCAGCTAGAGCGTCTTCTGCATGGAGACATGCATGAATGGGTGTACCTTCGTTGAAGGTTGTGCATCAGGGCTGGTAACTCGGCACGTAAAAATCAACTACCAATCATTAGTGGACTGGAGTTCTGCTGTGGCGACCCCTAACTGGGAAAAGTCGAAAGACCCAACAACAACAACATTAAAGCAGCTGAGTTTATCCATAATACTGGAGTGTAAGATATTATCAACAATCTTATCTAGAGCCAGGTAGGCAGTATGCACAAAACTGCCCATTATCCAGTGTGTCTATTACCTTCTGAAAGAGGTCCAACAAATTTAATAGACATGCCCAACCTTTTACAAAGCCAAATTCCTTCAGGAAAATGGATTATAGGCTGACATGTTCAGTATTTATGAGTTCCATAATACTATATTTCATCATATTGCAAATGATACCCCCTTTTAGGCCAATAATAGCAGCTAGGGGTCTAAGATGGAACCTTTAGCTCTGTACATAGACTATTATTGTAAGAGGGCTTTGAAAAATAAATGTTACATTCTGCAAGACTCATGGCCTTATCTTGAGATTTTAAGGGACCTTAGGTGCGATGATGATTACATGTGTGCAACTATTGATGGTACTAATCTGTTTGCAGTTATACTACACAATATAGGCTTAGATTTTTTTCATGACAGTTTAATGGAACTTGAAGGGTTACATACTATGAAAAGAAATTGCATAGTGGAATTAATGTCAATAGTATTGGACAATAATTTTTTTGTATTTTGATAGAGAATACTTACGCCAGAGGTCTGGGGTGGCCATGGGTGCCAAGTGTGCCCATATATTTGCTAATTTGGTTTTAGCCGAATGGGAAAAGTGATTTGTGTTCACCTTTCCTTTTATTTACAAAATGTTATTTCTACATTTTTTTGGATGACATTTTGGTGTTATGGAAAGGGCATATGGATGAGATTTTGTACTCAATTTATTACTTGAATAACATGACACCCTTTTTAAAATGTACCTACAAATGCCATCCTAGGGAAAATGAATTTTTAGTTATATTTTTGTACAAGGACAATGGTACTCTTTGTTCTAATATTTGCAGGAAGAAAACATATTCTAATTCCTTGCTTCACTTTGATAGCCGTCACCTGCTTTGTCAGAAAAGGAGTGGGGCAAAGAGACAAATGATGAGGATATCAAGACTAGTGAGTAATGACCTTGGTGGGGATGTTTACGGATAGATGGTACCCTTTTCAATTTTTATTAAAGATTAGAAATGAAATGATCAAGAAATGTAAGACAAGATGTACCCCATCTCAACATTTTATCAATAGTTGGTTGTTAATGACACAAGTGTAGGTGAGAAAATGGGTGCCATGGTATTACAGTACAACTACGAGACACCTTTCATAGTCAATATTATTAACATCATATGGGACTTAATTCCATAAGATTTGAAAGTTTAATTCATAGGTTCATAGGTAGGTACTAGGCTATTGGCCCTATGGCCTATACAAGCCCAGCCAAAAAGGTACCCTGGCTTTTGCCACCCAAGAAAATTATTTTCCTGTGCCACTGTCAAGCAGAGCCACAGAAGTGATCCCCATGGTGAATTTCCTATTTCCCATCCAATCATCAAGATTTTTCTTGAAGAGTACTTATGAGGAGCTTTGTTTGATATAGATAGGTAGTTTATTCCACAGTATGGGAAGTCTCTAGGACAGGAATCGATCCCTCCAGCAGTTCTGTTTATTGTGGTGACAAGGTTTAGGTCCCTAGTGCATGTAGCTCGGAGGGACTGGGATTTCTTTAAGTGGAGCATGTCCAACAGCTCTGGGTTTGACATAGCTTTGTATGTTAGGCAGAGATCACCTCTGAGTAGGTGATATGTGGAGTAAAGCTGGAGTTTTTGAGACGGTCTGCGTAGGACATCTGTTTGAGGCTGGTAATCCTCTTTGTGGGGTATTTCTGAGGCCTTTCCAGTTGTTGTAGATGTCTTATGAGGTACATACCAAAAGGGGCATTGTACTCTATAATGGGCCTAATGAGTGATGAATAGAGGGGAACAATGACCTCTTTTTTTCTGGATGAGAGACCTTTTGTGATGAGGTGTGCCATGTAGAAGGATGTCCTGACTACTGTGGCAATGTGATTATCAAAGGAGAGACTACTGTCCACCTGTGTCCCAAGGTCTCTTACCACACTTTCGGTGTTAAATACACTACTGCCTATGTTGTAGTTCATGGGTACAGAGTTTTTACTAAAGGGGATGACAATGCATTTTATGGCATTGAGCCTGAGGCCATGGCTTTGACACCAGGCATCTTTCTCACTGAGGACCTTTTGTAGGATGTCAACATCATTAGGAGTTTCGATTATGGCTCCTAGTTTGCAGTCATCTGCGAACTTCATTAGCCAAAGACCTTCTGTTTTATCCTGTACTTCAGAGAAGTAGATACCAAACAGGAGAGGTCTCAGGACTAAACCCTGTGGTATTCCACTTTTCACTGGTCTGAAGTCAGATTTGGAGTCTGCTACTTTCACAGTGTGGGTTCTGTCAGTGAGCCATTTGGCAACCCATCTTGTGACATAGGGATTTTTACCTAATTTACTGAGTTTACCTGTAATGTTAGAGTGGGGGATGGTGTCAAAAGCCTTGGCAAGATCTAGATAGGCTGTGTGAACCACCTTACCCTCATCTACGGCTTTGGTAACTGCTTCAAAGAAGTCTGAAGGTTTAGGATACATGATCTGCCTTTTACAAAACTGAACTGGGTGGGGTCCAGAGTTTGGAGATTACAAATGTTTTTGTTTATAAGTTTCATGATGATGCGTTCCATGGCCTTGCAGACCAGGCTCATCAGGCTAATGGAGCGGTAGTTCCCGGGGTCTGTGCGGGCTCCCCCCTAGTGGAGTGGGATAACCGTCACTGTGCACCATTCAGCAGGCACAAAGCCTGAAGTGAGGCTATGATTGAACATGGTACTTAGGTGGGGTGCCAGTTCATTCTGCAGTTCATGTAGAACGCAGCCTGGGATGTTGTCTGGTCCCATGGATGCTGTGTTCTTGGCTTTGGAGAGTGTGGTTTTTACCTGTGCAGCCGTGATTACAGGAACTTTGCATTCTTCCGGTATAGAGATGGGCTCTTTAGGGGGTGAGAGGGGGGTAAACTTAGCACTGAACCTATCTGCCAGGATGTTGGCAATATCAGTTTGGTCTGTATATTTAGTGCCATTGTGTTGTAACTCAGAGCAGATCTAAGTGTTGCCATTGAGATTCTTGACATTGCTATAGAATGCTTTGTGGTTGTCTTTAGAATCAGTGGCAATTTTGTTTTCATAACTAGCTTTGGAAGATTTTATCAGGGATCACAGCTTCTTACTGAGGCTGACCAGGGAGCTCATCCACTCATGGGATTTTACTCTCTTTTGTAACAGTTTCTTCCTTCTGTTGTACAGTTTGTTTATGGCAGGGGACCACCAGATTGGCTTCCTTTTTTTGGAGGATAGTGTCTTGGTTCTGTTTGTGATAGCACAATCCATGCACTCATGTAAGCGCTTATAAAGTGCAATTGTGTAGGATTCAGTAGTCGTAACTGTATTGTCCATCTGCATAGGTGTCATGAAGTTCACCACTTCTGTCTTAACAAGCATGAAGTTGGCTTTGGAGAAATTTTTTACTGTGGTTTCCTTAATGGAGGGTGGGGGCAGGATGTGGATATCTAGGCTAATTAGCTTATGGTTGGATTGGACCATTGAGGCGTTGACTTCAGGTGTGGAACACCAGTCACTCATGTTGGTAATGACTAGATCTAGGATATTGTTGCCCCTGGTGGGGGTGTGGATAAGTTGATCCAGGATATTGGAGTTTATGAATTTCAGAAAGCGTTGTGCATAGGAGTTGGTACATGAGTAGTTTTCCCAGTTAACGGTGGGGTAGTTGAAATCGTCCATTATTAGAGTGTTTGGTTGAATCCTAATATTTTCCAGTACATCAAGAAAAGAGGAGTGGGAATCCTGGGGCATGGGGGGGGGGGGGATCTGTAGCAAGCTACAATTTGGATTGCAGTTTTGCCCAGAGTTAGTTGCACTTGGATAACCTCGGCTGCATTATGCTGAGCAACTAGCCTGGAGGTGTTGATATCCTTAATGAATATGGACACACCTCCACCTTTGGTGTTCCGGTCCAGGTTACATGGCCGAAAAGTGTGGTATGAGTTATAGCCTGGTAGTGCAGGGGTGCTCTCTGGAGCCTTGAACCAGGTCTCAGTCACACATATTGATGTTCTCCATTTTAAGGAGTGCCTTGAGTGTGTGCATTTTGAGATTTAGACATCTAGCATTGAGTAGCATCACCCTCAGTTTTTGCTTGCCTGTTCCTGTTACGGTGGTGAATTTGTCATTTGAACCTTGCCTAAAAAGGCACTATGGGGCAGCAAGAACCTTAGTTAGTATCCAGAATCCCAGGGGTGACAGGTCAGGCCATCTGTGGCAAAGCATCGTGATCTGTTGACCATGTCATCCCAGGCAGATAGATACTGGATCCCTTTAGAATGACACCAGAAGCTTAGCCAATTGTTGAAGTTAGTCATTTTGTCTTTGTACTGAGGTATCATTCTGGGTGATGGCAGAATGCTACTCAGGGCTAGGGTCATATCTGCCTGGGCTACAAGATCAGAGAGCTCTTCCATGTCTCTTTTCATGTAGTCCAGAGAGGTACATCTCAGGTCGTTCACACCAATATGGACAATGACAGAGTCATATTTGTACTTGTTGTGGAGTGACCTGAGTGCGTGTGTTATGTGGTGGATCCTGGCTCCTGACAGGCAGCTGACAGTACCCTTTTCCTTTTTTAGCCTGGTGAGTGGGACATCAGTGTGTCTGACTACAGAGTCACCTATGACTAGTGTGTTGGGTACGTTGTTTTGCTTTGCTGGCTGTGGTTGAGTGGCACACTGAGGCTGCGGGCTATGTGTCATTTGGGTTGTGTTGGGGTGTGGAGGTTGCTTGCATTTCTGCTTTGGAGGTCTCTGTTGCTTGAGCAGATTATTATTGAGAGCCTCCGTGAATGTTTTTGTGTTTCTATGTGTGGATTTTGGTGGTGTAGATTTAGTGAGACTATGAGATGAGTGTGGTGTGGTGCAAGTGTTTACCTTCTCCTCGACTGTCAAGTTCAGTCTTGGTTTAAGAGAGCTTTACCTCCAGTTTGGCTAGATAAGTGCATCTCTTACAGGTTGTAGTGTTGGGTGGTAGGAGGAGAGGGTTGTCTGTGTACATGAGGCAATTTCTACATTGCCCCAAGATGCCCAGATTCATCAGATGGACAGGAGAGAACACTGGGAGCTGACCCTTGGACATGCCTGAATAAAAAAACTATTTTCTTTTAGATAAGTGAGGAAAGTGAGTACAAGAGCTGTTTTTCTCTAAGCAAGTGAGGATAGTAAGTACCAAAACTGTTTTCCTGTAGGCAATGAGGAAGGTTGAGTGCTGTAGTAATTAGTAGGTTCTGAACAAGTGCTGATCACGAATAAGCAAATTCAAGTGCTAAAACTAAGAATCTGTATCTGGACTAAACTAGTTACCGGAAAGGGAGGAAACAAGTCCAAATGTGGGCTTTTACATCAGAAAGTTGAGAGAGATGGAAAAACTGCCCAAATGGCCAGTAACTACAATTTCTGGGCTAGAACCACTCCTTATGTGGTAGATAGGTTACCTAGTGCTTACCACTCCCACTGATAAGCTAGAAGGCTTCCCTCCAACACAGAAAGCTTGGGGAGCTCAGAAGCTTACATACAGTCCTGGATACAGCAAATCTGAATCTGGACTACACTAGTTACAGGAAAGGTAGGAAACAGGCTTAGATTTTTTTTTTCATACAGAAAAGTAGATAAAACAGCAGTAAAACAATTCAAATGCAGTGCAAGCTAGCACACTTGAGTATATAGCAATGTTAGACCAAACAGTTTAAAAAATGCAATTAAATTAAAAATGACTAAAAACAAGTGTAGAAGGAGTCTATTGGGTAGAATGAGGTAAAGAGGTGGGACTGAGGGGAGTGTCCCAGATCAAATATACAGTGGGGGCGGGCAACTGCAAAAGCCTCCAAATTTAAACATGACAGGAACAGGGAGGGTGGATAGGGGAAAACCAACACCTTCAGCAGAGATCTGAAAAACTATACATTGAAGCAAAAATAACAGTGCACAACTCTGAAGTCAGCCAGCAATTATATAAAATTAGTCAAACAACAATTAACAGTACACAGCTCTGAAGTGCCAGAAAAATATACTTAGCTCTGTATATCTCCAGATAGTTTGAAGAGCATTGTATCAGGACACAGGAAGGCTCCAGCAATGATATGCAGGCTGTTACTAACAGAGTCTAATTTTATGCAAATAATCCTTGAGATAGTCAGATAACACACAGGATGTAAAACCAGTTATACTAACTTAAGACACAGCAGAAATAGGGGGAGGTGGGGAAAAACACCTTCAGCAGAGATCTGAAAAACTATACAGTGAAGCAAAAATAACAGTACACAACTCTGAAGTCAGCCAGCAATGATATAAAATTAGTCAAGCAACAATTAACAGTACACAACTCTGAAGTGCCAGAAAAATATACTTAGTTCTGTATATCTGCAGTTAGTTTGAAGAGCATTCTGCAGGACACAGGAAGGCTCCAGCAATGATATGCAGGCTGCTACTAAGAGGGTCTAATTGTATGCAAGTAATCCTTGAGATAGTTAGATAACACACAGGATGTAAAACCAGTTATACTAACTTAAGACACAGAAAAATAGGGGGAGGTGGGATTAGAAGAGAAACCACAGACCACTTGCAGTAGGGGGAACAGCTTGAAGGTGTTATCGAAAAGATGGAAAAGTAAAAATCTTACGAATTATAGATCAGAAATTAAGTGTGATATGTGTAGATTCTGTAAGTACACTATCAATGGTCATTATTTATCTATTAGTGGGTATGCTAAAAATATTCAATGCCCAGGACATTGTAACTGTAACACCAGAATGGTGGTGCATGTGGCCACATGTATGAGTTGCCTGTCATTTTATGTTGGGAAAACTACACACAGAATGAAGAACAGAATAGCTGAACATGTGAGAGGCATTAGGAATGAAAAAACTACTAATGTGTTATATGTGCACAGTACAAAATGTAACACCTTTAGAAGGTCCTTATTTTTCATTATTGACAGAATGTATAAAGATCACAGAGGTGATGATTTCAAACATTTACTTGAGGTTAAAGAAACAATGTAGCAGTTAAGATTGAATGCCAGGAAACACCCTGGCATTAATGATTGTTGTTCAATAATGAGTATCCTAAAAAGGAGGGCACAACAGATCTGAATTACTACTTACAACCTAGCCCCCTGATGGAAAGATGTTTATAGAATGGTTGTTGATACTATTATACATGCATATATATTTTTTTTCATGGAGATTTTATATATTTTCTTTGCGAAGGCTGCCAGTCTAGGCTGCTAGATATAATTTTGTAAATAGTTATATGTCCTTGTAAATATTAATATGATCTACAGGCTTGTTTGACAAATGTAAGAAAAGTGGGTTATGTGCTAAGCTTCAAAAATGTAACCACAGTGTACCCTGCTGGGATAAAGCTGATAAGTAAAAGACTTTATAACTGTGTATGATCTCAAGCTTGGAGACATGATGTCTGTGCCAGGAAATTCTTTGTATTGTCTTAAGACATAGATAATTTCTTGGTTTCACATGTAAAGTGTATTTTATTGCTGTGGCTTCCAGGTAGGTGCAGATCAAAAGAGAAATGTTAAATTCTGAGTTCTGTTAGCCTGGGAACTAAAAGATGGAAGTGTCAAGAATGATGAAATTTGAAGTGACTCAGCAGTAATGTGTATTATCAATTTAAGACTGTCTCAGAGAGAAAGATTGAGCATTTTGTATTTTGTTTGAACCTGAACACATCAGCTCGCCAGCACTTTCCCTTTGCTCCGTAAGTAGAATTTAGAACATAGTTTCTGTTAGAGACAGATAGGAATATAGCCAGATTAGTCTAGCTGTTTTCTATATTTATGTGAGACTATCTTACAATATTGTTTTAAAATATTTTCCTGTGATCTTTGAACTCTCTAAGGTCATTGTGTTGAATTAATGAGTATTGTCTTGTGTTTTTATTATTTATTATTAAATATTTTTAAACCTTTCAACTGTGGCTGTTTTGTGCAGAGATAATTTAAGCTCTCAGTGCACTTGCATGTATTGAGTGATACTGTATAAGGCACTCCAATATCCTTAGCCCTGGGTTACACTTACTATTTGGATAACTGAAATAGCACACAGTGGAACTGGTCACCCTTTGGGAAGGGCCTTATAGTAGCTGATAAGTAGTGGCTGGTGGCAGTGGTTTCTACGTTATAGTCTGGGCAGGAGGAGGCATAGTTGGAGAACCTGTGCCAGCCTTCCCCACAAGTGTCTGTGTATTTATATATAATTCATATCTCAAAGTGTGTGTGTGTGTGTGTGTCAGTTACTTGGGCAGGGACACAAAGCACTGGTTGGACAGAGAGGGTGCTGGAGGTTTCGGCTTGACCACTTGGCTGAGATCTGAATGGTATAGCTGTGCCAGTGGGGGAGTCTTATTCAGGATCTGGAGAGAAAGGGAAAAACCGCCCCCAGACTGACTGTTATCTCTGTGTGCTTTTAAAGGAAATTGTACTTTACTGTGTGTGTTCTTGGTATCCTTCCCAATGTGCACGTTCCTCACTGGTGCTAGTGATGAGGATTGAGGCTCATTGATTACTGGGCCAGTACACGGGTGTCACATTCTTATAGAGATTTGTATACCTATTCCCTTAATACATTTATCAGTATTTTCTAAAATGTTGTTTTATTGATGAAAGGGCTTTTGTTAGACTTGTATTCATGGTTCAACATTCAACTTTGATTACAACTAAACTATATTTGAACATTAATCATTGGTAGTATATTTCTAACCTGTTGGTTCAATGTATTTTCATATGGCACAATTTAGGACAATGGTGAAATATTCAACAATGTTAGTTTTTGAATGTAAGTTACATTTACTAGTTGTGTTGTTGGTACAACTGGTGTACGGTTTTATTTTATACTTTGGTATAGGGAGTTGTGAATTATTAAGGCTTTTTGAGCATTTAAATATTGTAATTCAGTGATCATGTGACAGCTGCACTGACTATTTAAGAGATTTCTGTTTTTTAATTAATTACTCTGATGAAGCCCTGGAACAGAAGGGCGAAATCGCTTAGTCTGGGTTTGTGCTGATTTTGACTGTGATTCTTGTTATTAAAAGTGTGTTCCATTATTAACTGCAGCCATGGTATTTTTTTTTTTTATTTTTTATAGCTTTAGTATGTTAAACGTTTCATTTTTTTGTTTTGTTCATTTGGTTTTGCTGCCGATTTGCTGATGCTGGCTAGCGATTTAGGTGGTGCTGACTTTAATATGGAATGGAGCAGTTGTTGGTGCAGCTTACTTCACTGGTACAGGAGTTGACTGTTCACATGTGTGTGAAGGCTAATGTAGAGGTTTTATCTAACTCTACACAACTGAACATTTTAATGTTGCATACCCCCTTATGGAAAATTTGTTAATGAAAAATGGTGGTGCAGGTATTAACAGCAATGATCCAGGTTCAATTGAATCAAGAGATGAACCAAGGATGGATTTAGACACTTCTCTCCACCCTTGTATTTGATTTTCCTGTACATTACGAAAAGGAGCTTCGTTCCTTTAACACACAGTTACGCTCACTTGAACGTGGTATTAGGAAATACAAACCCTACAAACCCTACAAACTGATAACTTGTTTCTGTACTATTCTTTGTCACTGCAACAGGTCCCTAAAGGACTTTGTGTAAGTATCTGGTAGACACAGAAGAAGGATCGTTAATGAATCAAGAACGTTTGGAAGTATTTGACTGGACAAGTATGGACTTAATGAGAATTATAACGCATGACAATGAATGTAGGACGGTGCAGATGCATTAATGAACTGAACACTAGTATTTGTAAAGATTTGTTGTTTTCAGTGAACATTAACCAATGTAAGAAAATATTTTTAGATGTGGATAAATTTGTCAGAGATAATGTATTTAGAAAACAGTGTAAGTTACAAAGAGACAAAACAGGATATGCTAAAAGCAAGGCATGTCCGGCTCCAAACAATGTAAGACAGGAGGAGAATGGTTTAATTATGAAGGTGAAGACAAAAGTATTTAGGTAAAATGAGGTAACCACCAACTCAGGAAACAATGGACCTTTTTTAGAGAATCCCCCACCTTTAAGGAGATCTGAACACCAGAAGAACAAGGCAAATCAGAGTTATGATGGTCAGAACAACTGCATGTCTCCACAGTTGAGAATGGGGAGGGGGAGGGGAAGGGAAGTTGCAACAAAAAAAAAAAAAAAAAACAATAACAACAACAACTGGAATTCCAGGGTGAATCATTAAACAGAGTCAACAATGTTGTGGATGTTGTGAGTTATGAAGGTTTTTTTATTTACAGTCACTGTGACTTGAAAATTGAACCAGAACATTTTGAACTGTTTAGAAAAGGTTTTTCATTTGTACCAAACTTTAGCCTGGATATTGGCAAGGTCTTGATTAGTTTGAAATTGTACAACAGGCAATTACATTTGATGGTGTTTTTTTTCTAATCAGGTGAATGTCGTTAGTGACACCACCAATTTGTGGAGAAAAAGCACCTTTATTCCACCCCTTCAATCCTTCCATCACTATATTTGAGCAAACCTGTGAAAAGGAGATCAGGAAATCGCTCAAAAAGAAGTTCATTAATAATAACTTATTTGAAGAGGAGAAAAAATGTTTGAAACAGTTGACAGGTAGTGATAAGTATAGGATTATAAAGGCAGATAAGGGTGGTGGTGGTGGTGATAATGCCACAAACTGAGTATATTTCTAGGATGTAAGAAATACTGAATGACAAATACACTTACTTAAGAGTCTCTAAGAATGAAATTGTGGCAGCATATTCTAAGATCAATTGGTTTCTTTATGACTCATGGTGCCAGGGAGTAACTGACAAACTAGAGTTAGATTTCTTAACAGTTGACCATCCTGTTATAGCTTCACTTTTTGGGATTCCCAAAATATACAAGGACATGGAGATTCACCCTTTTAGGCCAATAATAGCAGCTAGGGGCTCTAAGACGGAACTTTTAGGTGCATACATAGACTATTATTGTAAGGGGGCTTTGAAAAATAACTGTTACATTCTACGAGACTCATGGCATAGTTTGAAGATTTTAAGGGACCTTATGTGTGACGGTGATGTTACTAATCTGTTTTCAGTTATACCTCACAATATAGACTTAGAATTTTTTCATGACAGTTTAATGGAAATTGAAGGGTTACATACTATGAAAAGAAATTTCATAGTGGAATTGATGTCAATAGTATTGGACAATACTTTTTTGTATTTTGATGGAGAATACTTCCACCAGAGGTCTTAGGTGGCCATGGGTGCCAAGTGTGCCCCTGTATTTGCTAATTTGGTTTTAGCCAAATGGGAAAAGTGATTTGTGTTCACCTCTCCTTTTATTTCCAAAATAATGTTATTTCTGCATTTTTTGGATGACATTTTGGTGTTTTGGAAAGGGCAAATGGATGAGATTTTGTACTTTATTGATTACTTGAATAACACAACACCCTTTTTGAAATTTACCTACAAATGTCATTCTAGGGAAATTGAATTTTTAGATATAGTTTAGTACAAGGACAATGGTACTTTTTGTTCTAATATTTACAGGAAGAAAATGTATTCTAATTCCTTGTTCACTTTGATAGCTGTCACCCACTTCATGAGAAAAGATGTGTGGTAAAGGGGCAAATGGTGAGGGAAATGGTGAGGCTATCAAGACCAGTGAGTAATGATGCAAATTTAGCAAGGAATTAGTGACCTTGGTGGGGATGTTTAAGGATAGAGGGTACCCACTGAAATTTTTATTAAAGATTAGAAATTAAGTGATCAAGAAACAAAAGACAAGATTTACCCCTGTCTTAACATCTTCTCAACAGTTGGTTGTTAATGGCACAAGTGTAGGTGAGAAGATGGGTGCCATGGTATTACAGTACAACCATGAGACACCATTTGTAGTTAGTATTATTATCACCATATGGGACTTAACAATTCAGCATGATTAGAAAGTTTTATTAGGAAAGAAACCACAGACCACCTCCTGGAAAGACAGAGAAGTAAAAATGTTATGAATTATAGATAGGAAATGAAGAAGTGTAGTATGTCTAGATTCTGTAAGTACATTAACAGCCATGCTTATGTATCTATTAGTGGGTATGCAAGAAACATTCAATGCACAAGGACATTGTAACTGTAACACCAGAATGGTGGTGTAAGTGGCCACATGTATGAGTTTCCCATCATTTTATGTTGGGAAAACTGCACGAAGAATGAAGGATAGAATAGCTGAAGATGTGAAAGACATTAAGAACAAAAAAACTACTAATGTGTTACATGTGTACAGTACAAAAGGTGACAACTTTAGAAGGTTCCTATTTTTCATTATTGACAGAATATATGAAGATCAGAGAGGTGGTGATTTCAAAAATTTACTTGAGGTTAAGGAAACAATGTGGCAGTTAAGACTGAACGTCAGGGAATACCCTGGCATTAATGATTGTTGTTCAATAATGAGTATCTTAAAAATGAGGGCAAAGCAGATCTGAATTACTACTTGTAGCCTCGCCCCCTGGTGGAAAGATTTTTATAGAATGGTTGTTGATACTGTTATACATGGAGTGTTTATATTACGCTGTCGAAAACTCAACTGTTGACAGCGTAATAATCAACACGAAAATATCGAAACCCTCGAACATCGAACACAAAAAAAAAAAAAAACAAACAAAAAAAAAAAAAAAAAACACCCAAACACAACACAAATTGCTGCACCCCCTTAAATATATCAACTCCGAGATCGCACTACATTGCAGTAAACAGAAATCTCCCCTTATGGAGATTTCCGTTTACACGCGCAATGACTTTCACTTTTGACATTTTGGTGCCGACAATATCAACTTCGATATTGTCGGCCTTCGACAGGATAAAATAGACCCTACATGGATACATATATTTTTCGTGGAGATTTTTTTACATTTTATATATTTTTTTATAGATGGTTTTTCTACCTATTTCATTAATACATTTATCAGTATTTTCTAAAATGTTTTATTGACCAAAGGGCTTTTGCTAGACTCATATTTATGGTTCAGCATTAAAATTTGATTGCAACAAAACTATATTTGAACATTAATCATTGGTAGTGTATTTAGAACCTGTTGGTTCATTGTATTTTTATATGGCACAATTTAGAACAATGGTGAAATATTCAACAATGGTGTTCTTTAAATGTAAGTTACATTTACTATTTGTGTTGCTGGTACAACTGGTGTACAGTTTTATTTTATACTTCGGTGTAGGGAGTTTTGAATTAAGGCTTTTTGTATATTTATTTAAATATTGTAATTCATTGATCATATGACAACTGCACTTACTATTTAAGAGATTTCTGTTTTTTAATTAATTACTATGATGAAGCCCCGGAACAGAAGGACAAATGGGTCTGTGCTGACTTTAACTGTGATTCTTGTTATTAAAAGTGTGTTCCATTTTTAATTGCAACCATGGTATTTTTTATTTTTTATTGTTTATGGTTTGAGTGTGTAAAAATGTTTTGTTTTTTGTTTCTTTTGACATCAGCTTGGGGATCACTGAAGTATATGGTGAAAGGATTGGACCCAATATGGAACTCTATGGGTCATCACTGGTGACAAGTCTTTTAGTGGGAAGCCTTCCACCAATTCTAACTATTTGAGACCTGCCTGTGACAAATAAGGGATGCTATTAAAGCAGCTTTGTTTATCCATAATACTAGAGTCTTATCTAGATCCAGGTAGGTGGTGTGCACAAAAACTGCCCATTATCCATTGTGTCCATTACCTTCTGAAAAAAGGTCCAACAGATTTAATAGACATGCCCTACCTTCCACAAAGCCACATTGCTTCAGGTCAATGGATTGTATTTATGAGATGCATAGTAATATATTCCATCACATTGCAATTAATACTGGAAAGGATAATCAGTCTATATTACTCAGAGTTAGTGGCAGGGGTCCCACTATAGCCATTCTCCAAACCTCAAATATATATTTAGTCAATATGCTGAAACAGTTTATGTTTAAAAGGGACTCTGTGAGGCTATGTTTAGTACTGGTTAGAGGACAGCTTGGTATGCTGATCAGACTCACATAGTTAATGTTTTTGGGTTTGGAGAGGGATTTGGGATTGGTTCAGATGTAATTGTAAGAGGAGGCAGAGGGTGATTAGTAATGGAGGAGAGAAGGGAGAAGCTGAAAAAAAAATAATCCGTGATTATACTGGTGATGTCCTGACAGTCAGAATAGGCTGTACAATTTCTGATCATCTCTGTGCAGTGCTGATATTACTTCTTAGATTCCTAGCATACTTTAAAAGGCCTTATGGTTATCTTTGGAAGAGGTGGCAATATGGTATTCATACTAGGCATTGCAAGTTTTAATATTATGTCTGAGTTATTTGCAAACTTTTTTGAGATCACTAACAGAATAAATGGATTTTAGTTTATGCCTTCTGCAATGATAAGAGGTACTGCCAGCCATGCCAGGAGAAGCAGAACAGTGGATGTATAATCTATGCTAGCACAGCTAGCTGGAATTTTGTAAATAATTATATATCATTTGTATATCAAACTAACTTGTACAGATGTTTGTGCTGAAAATATATCTGTAAGGTTTGCTTATATTAAAATGTATCAACAGTATGCCCAGCTAGAAGGAAAAGATATGTACATGTATTATTGTAACTGAATTAAATGTATACGGTATAACAGCATATACTGGAAGGAAGAGGTTAATCCACCTGACTTTGGAAAAAATATTCTTGAAATTAAATTACTGTATGGCTTAGCCATAAAGATGCTATTGCACAGTTTTAAATGGAGACAGAGATGTAATGTCTGTGCTAGAGAATAGGTTGTGGTTCCTATAGGAAGAGTGGAATGGTTTTATGGTTTTATGACTTCCAGTAGCTGCACCACATCTGAACAATGCTCTATCTGTGTGTATGGTAACACACAGGTGCTAAACCCTGACAGCTTTTGGCAGTGGGGGTTGCATAGGAACCAGAAGTCAGATGATCAGATGTATGTGATGCCATTCTGTACAGAAATAATGCTTTAATATTAGAGAAAACTGAGCAGCATTCTGTATTCTGTCTTGGATCTGACAACAGGGACCACTCACCCACATTATCTTGCCCTCCTCTCTTCAGTAAGTAGGAACAGTAATTATTTTAGTCAATCAGGAACAGATAGTGAGATTAGCTAAATACTATTTTTCTATAACAGTGTGCGACTTCCATCAGTGTTATTTTTAATATTTCCTGTGACTGAAATTCTGGTGTTTTCTATAAATAGATATTTAGCATTTTCATGTCATTTTATTATTAAATATATTTAAACTTTTCATTGTGGCTTGTCCTTTCTAGAAAATATTTAAGCTTTGAGAGTATTTGCTTATATATTTGGTGATAGCTGTGGCCACTCCTGAAAGCCTTGCTGTTTGGTCAACATTACCATTTGTATTAACATTAACTTCACCCAGTACAATTGGATACCCTTTTAAGGACCTTATAGCATCTGACTGGTGGCAGTGAAACTACTTTATAGAGTGGACAGAAGATGACATAGCTAGTAATTTTGTGGCATCCTTTCCTAGGTGTGTGTGTGTGTGTGTGTGTGTGTGTGTGTGTGTTTGTGTGTGTGTGTGTGTGTGTGTGATCTACTTGAAGCAGGGACACTAAGCACTGGTTTCACAGAGATGGTGCAAGAGGACTTGGCTTGGACTCTCAGCTGAGGACCTAACTCTACAGCTGTGCCAGTGGGGAGTCTTATTGGGGACCTGGAGAGAGACAGCTAGAGACACCCAGACTGCGGGCTGAGTGTATGCCCTGTGTGCTCTTAAGGGAAATTGTGATTGATGCAGAGAGGTCTGCATCTGGAAATACTGAGTGTATCAATTTGTGTTCCAAGTGAATGTCCCTCTCCAGTGACAGTGATGAGGATTTGGGCTCCTTGATTATTGGCCCAGAGTGGGGATGTTGCACCTTCATGCAGCAATTTTTTTTCCTTTGTAGTGCTTGTTGATATGGGGCCACACAATAGGGGGTTATTCCTAAATCTGTCTTCATACTTGTGATGGATAAGGACAGCCAATTCAATGTAACGGTTATGGTTGGAGTAAAACTGAATGTCAAAAGCAGATTCTTTTGTTATAGAGTTCACAGGAGGAAAAAGTTTACATTGCATTTCTTGTCATCTGAGAGTGCTAGAAGATTGGCCTTAGAAAAATATCAGAATGCATAAGGATTAAATGCAGTCGTGAATTGGCCTCAATATGATAGCCTAGCAGTCTGATTTGATTATGGTAGGGAGACTGTGGGTATGAAGCAGACTAGTGCTGTTGTAGAAGAGACAAGTTCAAGGAGAGTGGGTGCTTTAGTTGTGGAAGGCACTGTCTCATCAAAGGAATTGGCATTAATAAAGTTGGTGGTGGGTGCTTCCCAAGTGATGAATGGTGGGTTGAAATCACTCAAGGTGACTGTGATCAGCTCAATAGTTAAAGACTATAATTGGTTGAAGTAGAAGTCATGGGCAGAAAAAGATATTGAAGGTGTTTGTTATAGTGTGGCAATTGGGCTTTTTTCCAAATATCTTTTATTTAGTAAAACATTTATAATGTCATATAAAACATGAAAAATGTAATACAACCCATTAGTAAAACAGAATTGATTAAGTAAGAATTGAACAAATACCTAAAACAGAAAGATACAGTAATTAGGCTTCTTGATCGATACTAGATTATCAAAGAGTTCAAGGTCACTGCTGTGTGGTAATTATACTGAGGAAATGGAATACAGCTACTCCCTCACCCTTGGCAGAGGGTCTGAAAGAAGATAGACTAATATCACTGCATTTGAACCATTTTTCCACAATTCTATAGATGTGTGCATGCTCAAGGGTCAACAAGGCCTTATTGCTGTATCAAGGGATTTCGGAATCTCGGCCTGTTTAAAGCAGCTGTACATTTTTACATTTTTTTTTATTTTATTTACATTTTGGTTACTACACTGATCAGGCATGATCAATTAAAGGCTCATCTTGGGTTACATTCAACATAGTGGCAACAACAATGTAACAGTTACAACCAACAGTGGAACACATAGGTAATACAAACTAATTACAAAAAAAGGAGATATGTACATATTTACACTGTGTTGAGGTGTACATATTATAAGGGGAAAGTAGAATCAGAGGAGTAGCAAAAAAAGACTGAACAACAGGTTTAGCCTTCAAAATTGTAGGGGGGTAACACAAGATGTTTAAAGGACAAAATAAAAGACGTAATGAAAAAGACATGGAATCCAATGAGACAGAAGGACTGAGAAAGGCAAAAGATGGAAGATAACATCAAGGAAAAAGAAAAGCTATGTACATACTTACAGGAACTGAAATATAGTGATAACTAGTAGAGTAGTGGTGTAAATGGGGTGATGAGAGAGGAAATTAACTTAGTGCAGAGTGGTATTGATTAAGTGATACACTGTGCATGCTGGCATTTCCATTTATCTTGCTCAAAGAGCTACTGTTTGAGTTGGGGCCTGAACTTAGCATAGTTAGTATGCCTGGTGTGACAGTGAGGAACAGGTTACAGCAGTTTTGGAGCAAGTATAAACTAGAGTCACAACTAAGTAGTTTAGTAGATGGTATTTGAAGTATAGAGTCTACTTTATTCTGGCTTCTAAGGTTTTAGGCTGGTGTGGTACTGATTAGTTTCATTGCAAATGGAGACGGGGCCTCTTGGTGGAATAATTGGAATTGTTAAGAGCAGAAATGTAGGTTGGATGTGGCTTGTACTGTGAGCTAGTTTGCTTTGGATAAAGTAAGGCAATAGTATTTAAGGGGAGGGGAATCATTGAAGTGGCATATTTTATAACATAAGATCTGTAGTATTGATAAGTTTTTCGTACAGGAGATGGTAAACAAGGCTAAGCCAGACTCAAGTTCTACAAGCAGGATACTTTTCCCAGTGGTTGACCTAGTTGGTGATACCAGGAACTGAGACATTTTCTGAGCCCAGAAAATGAAGTATTTGTTTTAGATCATTTTTAATGTGAAACTGGTCCATTTTCATGAGTAAATTCTGCGAATATGTAATTAAGTGTAGTTGTAGAGATAATACCTTATTAATATGATTTGGAAGAGCTCATTTTCTGTCCTAACTCAGGGTTAGTTGTTTCAGGAAAGTTTAATTCCATAAATATTCCATAAAGGAATTTAAGGATACCTAACCCTCCAAAATATTTAGCCAGATATATTTCTCTCTTACTCTCCAATTAGATCACTCTGCAGCTCTGAGCAAAACCTACTACTTGTCTATAAACCCAAGACTAAAATTGGATGCAACCTCTATAACTATCATCCTACCATCACATGGAACAAGCTTCCACTACAGATTAGATCACTAAATCAACCTAAACAATTCAGAATGCTAGAGAACACCTAAAACTCTGTGGTCCTGTACTCACCCTCCCTAACTGCCCACTATCTGCCCGCAAACTTTTATTTCATCTTCAACCCTCTTAACTGTTAACACCCTCTATCCCTCCTTACCAATCCTACACCTGACACTTTTAAGCCACAACTTTTTATTCTTTAGTTCAACTCTTCTGTCTCATATATCTCTTCTATGTCTACACCTGATAGTAACTTATGCTTGTCTTGCCACATAAGTGTTACATCTTGTGTTATTTCTGCTAAATATCTGAGCTGTTGGGGGCTAAGATTTTCCTGTAATCAATTGGACATATAAGCTAAATTAAGTATACTTTTATCTGCACTTTTTTCACATAGTACTGCATTTTATTTATTTTTTTCACTGAATATTAATTGAATTGACTACTGTAGTTTCTCTGTGTTTCTACAGTTGGTTCTCCTCCCTCCCCGTTTGTGTTGTGGTGTTAATCTTGGTGGCTTTGAAATTGCATGCCACTAATGTAAATTTGTGTTTGGACACTCCTTCTGGGCCCATCTCATTTGCTCACTCAACTGAGAACAGCGAGATCATATTTTGATTTCAGACACTCCTACTAGTCCCATCTCTTCAGCTTTATCTACTGTGTACAGAGAGAGAGCCTTTGGGAAGGACAACCCCTGTAGCCTCTTAATCCTGCTCTGTCCCCCCCTCGAAAAAAATATATACTTTATTCGGTTTACCTTTGAAAGGTTGAAAATCAACCTACCGAATGGCCCTTTGTGCGAACCAGAATGACGGAAATCATCATTCCGATTTGCACCGAAGTTCAAAAATCAGCAAATCGAAAACCAGATTCGCTGATTTTTGAACTTCAATTCAAATACAAAGCGTAACCCCCCATGTGGGGGGCTGCGTCCCCCACACCCCCCATACTTTATTATTCTAACTCTGGGGTCGCACTACAGTGGGGAAAGGGTCCACTTCCTGATACCCACTATAGTGCACCTCGCACCAAAAATGCCGAATCTGCAATGAGCGAACGTTACTGTGTATTCGCTCATTGCACATTCGATTTCATCCATGTGCATTACGCACATGTAAAGGTAAATCCTTTATTCAGCTGTTCTTACTGTAACTGTCATAGTTTGCTGTTCTGTGTGCTCTTACCTGTTCAGTTGCTCTTAGTCTGCACTTAGTTATTACTGCTTGTTAGTAGCCTCCTAATTTACTGCCTTTTGCGCTTGTTATTATTCATTTGTTAATTTAATTGCAAAAAAAAAAATATTCTAAGCTTGTTTCCTGCCTTTCCTGTAACTAGTCTCATCCAGATACAGATTTTCTGTATCCAGGACTGTTTGTAAGCTTCTGCACACCCCCCCCCCAAGTCTTTCTGTGTTGGAGGGAAGCCTTCTAGCTTATCAGTGAGAGTGGTAAGCACTAGGCAGCCTATCTACCACACGAGGAGTGGATTCTGGCCCAGAAATTGTAGTTCATTGGCCGTTTGGGAAGTTTTTTCCATCTCTTTCAACTTTCTGATTTAAAAGCCCACATTTGCTCGTTTCCCAACTTTCCTATAACTAGTCTAGTCCAGATACAGATTTGCTGTATCCAGGACAGTTTGTAAGCTTCTGAGCAGTGCCAAAGTCTGCTCTTCAATTTTTCCCTTAGATCTGCTAGTCCTCTCCTATCCTGCACTTTTACTAGCTTATTAGTCTAGCACTTTTCCAGACTTCTTGTCGCAATTATTGTAGCACACAAAAGTGCTATCAGCACTAAATGTTCTACAAGGAAACAGCTCCAGTACTTATTATTAATGCCCACTCTTCCGGGCATGTCTAAAGGTCAGTTCCCTGTGCTTTCTCCTATTAACCTGGTGAACTTAGTCATCCTGAGGCAATGTAGCAATTGCTTCATGTACACCACCAACCCTCTCTTCTTACCTCCCAACACTCAGATGTGTGGGAGATGCACTTATATATCCAAATTGGAAGCCATGCACTCTCCAGCCAAGACTAGAATAGCTGGTCAAGAGGAGGAGGCCAACATTTGCACCGCACCACATGGAATACATCGTCCTCTAGAACACACACCACCACTGCCTTTACATAAAAACACAAACCACACACCCACTTTTGAGGAGGCTCTCAATAAAAATCTACTCAAACAGCAGAGACCTCCAAGGTAAAAACGCACTCGACCACCACAATACAAAACTAATCACAAGACACATAACTCTCCTAAACAGTGTGCCACTCAACCAAAGCCCCTATGGCAAAACAGCATGCCCAACTCACTAGTCATAAGTGACTCGATAGTGAGGCACACTGATGTCCCACTCACTAAGTTGAATAAAGAGAAAGTAACAGTCAGCTGCCTATCAGTTGCCAGGATCCACCACATAATGCACGCACTCAGGTCCCTCAACAACAGGTACAAATATGACTCAGTCAATGTACATGTGGGTGTGAATGACCTGAGATGTACCTCCCAAGACTACATGAAAAAAGACATGGAGGAGCTCTCGGATTATGTAGCCCAGGCCGGTATGACCCTAGCCCTAAGCAGCATCCTACCATCACCCAGAATGATAACACAGTACAAGTAGAAAATGATTGATTTTAACAATTGGCTAAGTTTCTGGTGTAACTCTAAGGGGATCCAGTATCTGTCTGCCTGGGATGACATGATTGACAGACCTCGATGCTTTGCTAGAGATGGCCTGCATCTGTCACCCCTGGGCTTCCGGATACTGACCAAGGCTCTTGCTACCCCTATAGTTCCTTTTTTAGGCAGTGTTCCAAAGACCAAATTACCACCATAACAGCTACAAACAAATGCAATCTGTGGGTCACACTGCTCAAAGCTAGAAGTCTAAATCTCAAAATGCACTCACTAGAAGCACTCCTTAAAATGGAGAACATCGACATTTGTGCTGTAACAGAGACCTGGTTCAAGGCAGCAGAAAGCACCCCTACACTCCCAGGCTGTAACTCTTTCCACACCTTTCAGAACAGAGCTTGCACCGAAGCTCCAAAGGTGGTGGTGTTTCCATATTCATAAAGGATCTGCACACCTCCAGACTGGTAGCCCAACGTAATGCATCAGAGAAATTTCAGGTGAGTAAGACAGCGATTCAGTTCGTAGCCTGATATAGGTCCCCAACCATGTTCCAAGACTCACACTCCAAGTTCCTGAGCTCCTTGGAGAATATTAGGGTCCAACCTAACACTCTCATAGTAGGTGACTTCAACTACCCCTCCATTAACTGGGAAAACTACTCTTGTACCAATACACTTGCGCAACATTTCCTGGAGTTCATTAATTCCAATGCCCTGGACCAGCTTTTTCGTGACCCCACTAGAGGTAGCAACATCCTTGACCTGGTCATTACTAACCACAGTGAAAAACTTCTCTAAAGAAAATTTCACACTCCTCAAAACAGAGGTGGAATCCTTCAAAGCCCCCGGGCCTGTGGAAAATATGTCCCAGACCGCAGAATCCTTTATAAACGCATTCTATAAACACCTTCAGGAATGCATGGATCATGCGATCCCAAATAAAACCAAGACCCAATCCTCCAAAGGCAGACGTCCTGTCTGGTCGACCCCAGCCATAAACAAACTATACAATAGAAGGAGGAAGCTACTAAATGATAGAGCAAAATTCCAAAAAGGGAAGGCATCTCTGATCAGTATTAGCAAAAAACTATGGGCACTCATAAAATCGTCTAAGGCCAGCTTCGAGAAAAAAATTGCACAGGACACTAAGGATAATCACAAGGCTTTCTTAAGCTATGTTAGGAACCTGGGTGGTAATTCCCAGATATGCTCAGAATTAGTCCAAAATGACAAAAAATACACTGAACCCCCAGACATTGCCAACATCCTAGCTGACAGGTTCAGTGCAAACTTCTCCCCCCCTCCCAACCAAAAGGGCAAATATCTATCCCAGCAGAGTGCTGCCCCCCTGACATTTCAGATGCTCAGGTAAGAGCCGCCCTCTCCAAAGCAAAAAACACAGCATCAATGGGACCAGACGGTGTCCCGGGCTGCGTCCTACATGAACTCCAAGAAGAGCTAAACCCAAACATAAAACTACTGTTCAATATCAGCCTTACTACAGGATATGTACCCAAAGAGTGGCGTACAGCAACTGTGGTCTCTCACCACAAAGGTGGTGCCTCAACGGATCCTGGAAACTATCACCCCATAAGCCTGACTAGCTTGGTCTGCAAAGCTATGGAAAGGATCATCATGGACCTCATAAATAAAGATATTGGGGACCTACAGACACTGGATCCTACCCAGTTTGGCTTTGTTAGGGGCAGATCCTGCCTCTTAAACCTGGTTGATTTCTTTGAAACAGTCACCAAGGCCATAAGGTGGTCCACACAGCCTACCTGGACCTTGCAAAAGCCTTCGATACAATACCCCACTCGGGCATTATAGATAAGCTCACCAGCTTAAATATAAACCCCTATGTCACTAGATGGGTTGCAAACTGGCTTAAGGACAGAACTCACATGGTTAGAATTGCTGGAGTCATGTCAGACTCCAAACCAGTTACAAGTGGTGTCCCACAAGGCTCAGTCCTGGGACCTCTCTTGTTTGGTATATATTTTTCGGAGGTACAGGCCAACATGGAAGGACTGTGGCTGACCAAGTTCGCAGATGACTGCAAACTGGGCGCCATAATCGACTCTCCAGCCGACACAAGCATCCTCCAAAAGGGCCTCATAGAAACAGACAACTGGTGCCAGAGCCATGGCCTCAAGCTAAATGCCAAAAAGTGTATAGTCATCCCCTTTGGCAAACACAAAGTGCCCACAAATTACCACATAGGTGGTAATCCATTAAGTACCGAAGAAGTAATTAGGGACCTGGGGACCCAAGTTGATAGCAATCTCTCATTTGACAACCACGTGGCCAAAGTGGTTAGAAAAACATTTTATATAGCCCACATAATCATGAAGGGATTCACATCTAGATCAGGGGAGGTCATCGTGCCTCTTTACTCATCCCTCATCAGGCCCATAATTGAGTACAATGCCCCTTTTGGGATGTACCTTACCAGACACCTGTAGCAACTGGAAAGACCCCAAAAGTACCTCACCAAGAGGATCAAATGGCTCAAACAGATGCTATATGCTGCCCGGTTAAAGAAACTCCAGCTCTACTCAGTGGCATACCGCCTGTTCAGGGGCAATCTGTGCCTGACGTATAAAGCCATGTCCAATCCAGAATTAATGGACATGCTGCACCTCAGAAAATCCAAATCCCATCGAGCTACATGCTCGAGAGACTTGAACCTCAGCACTGAAATAAATAGGACATGCTGGAGGGACAGATTCATAATCCAGAGGCTCCCTTCACTCTGGAATAAAATCCCAGTCCAGGTTAGGCAGAGTCCCTCATTGACTCTCTTCAAGAGGAATCTTGATGAGTGGATGGGAGATCGTAGGTTTACCCCGGGTATCACTTCTGTGTCACTGTTAGACAGAGGCACAGTATACTAACCTCAAAAAAGGGCATAGCAAAATTAATTTAAAATGGGTGGCGAAAGCCAAACACATTCTGGCTAGGCTTATAAATGCCCTAGGGCAGATAGCCTAGTATGAACCTATGAACTAACATGGGTGATTGTTGCTCTACACCAATAGTCAGCTCCTCCCTGGTTAGATCCGACCACAAACTAATCACCTTGGAAACCCCCACAAAGGTAACCACCATGAAAAACTTCTCCAAAACTAACTTTGTGCTCCTAAAAACAGAGGTGGCTAACTTCACGGCACCTATGCAAATGGAGAATAGTTGCATGACTGCCAACTCATACACCAATGCACTGTACAAACACGTACACAAATGCATACCCAATAGAACCAAGATGCTCTCCTCCAAAAAAAGGAAGCCAACCTAGTGAGCTCCTGCCATAAACAAACTCTACAACAGAAGGAGGAAACTGATGTGGAATAAGGTGAAGTCCCAAGACTGGAAAAACTCCCTTATCAGCCTCAACAAAAAGTTGAAATCCCTCATCAAACCCTGTAAAGCTAGCTATGAAAACAGAATTGCAGCAGACAGTAAAGACAACCAGAAGCCCTTCTATGGTTATGTAAAGAAGCTCCACGGCAATACCCAAATTTGCTCTGAGCTACTGCACAATGGTACCTCCTATACCGAGCCAACAGATATTGCCAATATACTGGCCAACAGATTAATTGCAAACTTTACCCCCCTAAAGGACCAGTCACAATACCAGAAGATTGCTGTGTACCCAGTATTACTGCTGCACAGGTTAAAACAGCACTGTCCAAGGCCAAGAATACAGCTTCTATGGGACCTGACAATATCCCCGGCTGTGTTGCTGGAGGGATATATTCCAGTCAGAGACACCCCATGCTTTGGAACAGGATTCCAATCTACATTAGGCAACGCCCCTCACTAACACTCTTCAAGAGAAACCTTGACGAGTGGATGGGAGACAGAAAGTTTACCTCGGGGATCACTGCAGTGGCTCTGCTGAACAGAGGCACAGGGAACTAATGGCTCTGCTGGACCGAGGCACAGGGAACTAATCTAAGGGGATGGTGAAAGCCAACACATTCTGGCTAGGCTTACAGATGCCCTCATGCAGATATCCTAGTACTTACCTATGAACCTATGAACTTATAATGTATTGGAGCTTTTCTCCCCGGGCCTCCACTGAAAAAGGGCTATTCAGCTCATTCGGACTAACATGGTCAACAAATGTAAAATAAAATAAATAAATATGATGAGAGACAAAATTTCTTGTCAGATTTCAGAATGTACTGCATAGCATCAGCTAAGATGTTATTATTAGATGCCCATCTTCACTCACCTTCACTTCATATTTTTGATTTCAAGTATCCATGAAGCTAACACAGCTGTCACTTTTCATTTTCCATGTGCAGAAGACCTCTGAGGAGTATCATGTTAAGAGTCCTATGAATAGTTCAGCTCTGAAAAACAAATGAATATAGGGAAACCGACCATGTGAATGGATATGAACCTCTTGTAATGATGAAGAAAAATAAAATGGTACAGTCGGTGATGGAACTGAAGGGTTGAGTTTGGGTTTCAAGCTGAAGAGACATGTCAGTGGTAATTGTTGTATACGTATTCCAAGATTGCATTCCCTATTAACACATTATTAAGTGCAGGAAGACTGGAACTTCTATCCTCTGTCTATTTTACCACCAGATGGTGCATCTACTGAATGAATCTGTCAGATTCTAACATCCTTTTTATATTATACCTGTGTATATGTGAGTGTATATATGCACATGCATGGACACACACACACACACGCACACACACACACACACACACACACACACACACACACACACACACACACACACACACGCACGCACTCACATGCGCACATACACACAAACTCATACACACACATACATGCATGCATGTACTCACGCATGTGCACATACACACACATACACACACGCTTCCCATTATTTTTCTGTTGCACATGTCAGTTTGCACTGGGATGTTATTTCTCAGACCTAATGCCCATGAATTCCAGTTTATTTTCTTTCTCTTATCAGGAATCATATTTCATTCTTCCACAGTGAAGTAATATATCCTTACTTCTTCACAGTCATTTTTAGAAGAATTTATATTGTTTTTTTTTTGTCAGAAACATCCCTTCAATTTAGCATTTGAGGGAAACTTTTCAAGAGTTCATTATTTTGGAAAAATGACCAGGTTAGGACCTTCAGACTGCCTTCTACTGAGAATACTTTGTCAACATTGTGTCTTTCATTCATTGTTGTCTGACTTTGGCTATCCATCCCTCCATGTCCAAAGTTAATTTTCTTTTGTCCTTCTCAGAATGTGGCACTGTTTAGCTATCACCTTCTAGAGCAGGCTGCAGCCAATAGTTTGGTCTGACATTTTTCTCCGACATTCGTTTTACTTATATTCCTGGTCCTGTCACACACAAGAAAGTCTTGGGGGTCATGATTTTGAACTGTGCTTTTAGTGAACTGAAGACAGTTGTCATTGCTTCTGTGGTATCTTCTTGCATATTAGATGGCTTGTTTACATTTATTGTCTAGTTGCTGGCAGTAAGCTATTTGCATGATGTGTGTTTCTTAAATGGTGCATGTGTTTTATTAATGCATTTACCATTTTAAATAATAATAACATTTGTTAACTGGGTTGGTACAGTAGTCCAATGACCCTTTTCAGGTAGGGCCCATGCCACAAAGGCATCAACAAAGAATAGGCACTATACATGAATATTTATAATGAAATCAAAGTGAAATTATTGTACAAATTCATTGTGGAATAGATTTGACATATTACAGTTTTGAGCATATTACAATAGTTTTAATACAATAAATCAATAAAAAGCACATAGTTAAGTGAGGTTTTACACATATTAATGCAACCCAAAACTTCAAATATTAGTGACAGTACAATAAAAAGCATGTAGTTAGAATTAGTACAATTATACATAATAATGTGTATTTTCTTCTCCAAATACACAGTCTTACATTGTGTGCTCTAAGGGTGTAACAGTTTAGTACACTTGCTATTTGCTTTTTACTCAGCCTGCTCTGTGTTCTTCCTGATTTGTAGTGAAACTTCTTGTGTACCATGAGTTTGTCATCAGGCTTTATTTTGAACACTGTTTTCTCTTCATGAACAACATTCCTTATATATTACTGGTATTACATGTATTACATTACAATAAGTGAACAGAACAAATATATTACTACAGAACAGATGATTCAGTTCAGTGCTGCTTAGCTAATCTGTGCTTTTGGGCACTTTGAAAAAAAAAATCCTAGATTCTATAGTGACATTGTGCATGTAGACATTCCTAAGGATGCAAGGGTACACAAAGTTGTGGACTATGCAAAACATGAAAAACACTGCAACGTTTGGCTAATGCTTCAGTTTCTTTACATCTGTCAGCCCAGCACATAAAACTCTGGGCAAAAACTTCATTTTTGCAGTTTGCAAGTAATCGTCACATATTATTTTCAGCACTCTAGAATGTAGATTTCTGCTAAATGTGCAGCATAGAAGGATGGTGCTCTGCCTCCGACCAAGATTATCTAGTTTTGATTGGTTGCATGGGTGCTTTAGGAACTAGCCAGTGAGGGAGAGTAATGAAAATATTTGGCTACTTTTCCTAGGGGGAAGTTTGAGAAGTGCATTACAAGTTACTTTCCTATTACTGTATCCTCGGTGGAGACCAGGGACTTAATGAGAACTGTCTGCTAAAAATGGGGGGATGGATACTTGGGTAACTATGTGTCTTACAGAAGTGTGGGATGTCACCACACTAGACCTATTACACATTTATTCCTGGAGAAGTTATGTCCTGGAGCATGTTAAGGCTCATAATAAAATCATCTAATAGTTGCCCAGTTGAGGCCACTCTGTGACCAGGTATCATCAAGTTGGAAACAGATGGGCAGGGTCACAATGATCAGTCAGATGGTCTGCAGGTGCAGGGAGGTCCAAAGGATAAACAAAAAATGCAGCTTGCCTAGGATAACTATCCTAGAGCTACACTGACACACTGAAAGCTGTCGTTCCTTAGAGTGGAACTCAGCATGTAACTGCTTAGTACCAGTTAGCCATGGCTTGGTAATTACTCTATGCACGTGTGACAGTAATAGGTCACCCCAAATTTCTTTTTTTAAAACTTCCCATGTCATGGTTAAATATGAAACAGGTACTATACATGTATCTACAGGGTTTGTAATTAATTGTTCTTCATGCTCTTGTTGTAAGAATCACAGCGATCCAGTAACATTGCCATTCTTCCTTCCCTTTAGCATTAATTCATATGAATTTGTAGCCTTCAAGCAAGGAATGGTGCTGTGGACTGTTTACAGTTAGCACGGGCACCCCATTTATAGCACTAAGAATAATTAGTAGTGAATTAAAATCAAATATTAGCAGAAACATTCTTCTACAGAAACTCTGGTTAATTATCAATAGTCCACAGACCAGGCTACAGGCTTCTGTATCACTATAGACATATTCACACGCAGCTTAAATCCATAGGCTTGAAGCACATGCATTGAGTATCTCTGTGCCATCTTGGAATTTACTCAGTGAAATAAATTCAAACCCAGCCTTCTCCAGTATCATCACTTCCACTGATCCCTTGAATGAATAGTCACAGTATTCCTTCAATTTTATTCAGAGCAAACCAAAAGTAATGTCTGTAGTACTGGTGAGATGTCCCATTAAGGCATACGGCTGTAATTCAGCAGTCAGACATGTGCCTTTGACTGTGGCAGATTCTGACATGGATACTGATAGAGCTGCCTTTTACCCATCTTGTGAATTGTGCAGCTTACTTTTTGTAAGCTATTTGTAAACAATATACAATTTCGTCTTTGGAAAAGTTATACTCATTCCTACCTAGTCTAAGTCTACACCCTTTAGTTTCTCCAAGATCTTTTCCAAAGTCGGTAGGTGCTCATCATTCACCAATGCAATGGGATAACATCTTAGTAATAATGAGCATTAACAATTCTTTGGAGTAGATGGTCCTTTGCCTGCTTTCAGATAACAGACGAAGACACCACATTGAAGACCCCTCTACTACAATGGGCCAATCCATTACACCTGTTTATAGCCTAGAACATGTTAGTATTTCCTCTTCTGCTGGTGTATGTGTCTACATTATGATCATTTCTGAAAATTACTCACCCTTTCATGAACATGCTTTGTTACTCAACTGATAGTAATTTTGAAATTTTGATAAATACAAACTTCCTCAGAGTTAGTATTGGAACTAAGGGTGTAGACAAAGCTTTGTATTCTGCTGTAGGTAATAACCAAACCAAACATTTCTAACTTGTTTAGTTCATTTTCTGTTTCAGGTACTAAAAATGTGGTATTGTTTTATACTCGCGCGTGTGTATGTGTGTCTACGTATCTGAATATGCATGTATGTATTTATTTATATTTTTACCTCAGAGAATTCTGCATTAGCATTAAGGGCTAAATCATTTCTTACATTTGTATCTTTTAGTTTTCCAACATTAGTTGTAAATACTCACTTGGAGTCTGAAAGTAAATCTGGTAGAAGCAGTGTGGAATATCAGTTTGGTATGCTAGAACACCCTTCTGTGCCATTAACTTTAGTGCTGTACTCACTCACAGCTAACTGAGATGCAGCAGGGTGCCTGCTAATCTGACACATGTGATGCTGGACTGCAACATATGGGCTACAGCATTAAAGTGAATTGCTAGTATATGTACTTATGTGATGTTGTGATGTTGGACCACAACACATGGACTACAGCATTAAAGTGAATTGTGAGTATATGTACTTTTGCGATGTTGGACCGCAACACATGGACTACAGCACTAAAGTGAATTGTCAGTATATGTACTTATGTGATGTTGGACCCCAACACACAGACTACAGTTGTTGTTGTTGTGTCTTTCGGCTTTTCCCGGTTAGGGGTCTCCAGAGTGGAACTCCGGTCCGCTAATGATTGGCAGTAGATTTTTATGTGCCGAGTTGCCAGCTCTGATGCACAACCTTCAATGAAGGTACGCCCATTCACGCATGTCGCCACACAGAAGACGCTCTAGCTGTGAGGCGACAATGCTACCGTAGCACCACCACCACAGTTCAACACACAGACTACAGTATTAAAGTGAATTGTCAATATATGTACTTATGTGATGTTGTACCACAACACATGGACTACAGCATTAAAGTGAATTGTCAGTATATGTACTTATGTGATGTTGGACCACAACACATGCACTACAGCATTGAAGTGAATTGTCAGTATATGTACTTATGTGATGTTGGACCACAACACATAGACTACAGCATTAAAGTGAATTGTCAGTATATGCAGTGAGATGCTGCAGCACACCAAAATGATATGCCACAGTGCTTGCATTTCTCAGGGTAAGGCGAGTAATAACCTGCTAGAAGCACTGTTGTAACTTACAGTGCTGAGGTCACATTAAGTAAACTAGGGCACTCAGAGGTATCAAGGATGAAGAGTTTTCTGATGAGTACCTGGAGGTACAAGGATATTAATCACTGATAGTGCAGCACACTGCTTTATTCCTATGAGCTTGTAATAAGTTTAATCCTGGAATCCTAGATTTCATTCCAACAATCAGTTTGCATACTGCACAACTCCAAGCAAGTCAAGGTCACCCCTGTTTCTAGCATGTGTAATTACTGTGTTTTACCTAGCTAATAAATAAAAAAATGGCTTGCATGAAATCACCACACAGTGTGTGAATGAAGAATATGTGGTTCACATCGACATCTCCACTCCAATCTTAGAAGTATACAACTTCTATTACTGTTGGACTTGAAAAGCACTAAAGTAAACTCCAAAGAACGCAGTTCTTGCAAGACCTTAAGGACATCCCTTTTTCCATGAACACAGTGGAGTCAGTATTTGTCTTATTTTGGAATTGATATTGATATCTTATACTATATTCATCATGCAGAACATTTAAAATAATCATCTATTTTCCCTTCACCATTCTGGATTTTAGCTATCCTTTGCTTTTCTCCAGTGAGCATGCGCTTGTGATGCATATATCTGACCAATGGAGTAATGCCACACTTTTTATTAGTGTGATGTTTTGCATACTCCCGCTTTTATTTATTCCATGTTCTTATGAGGTATAGCCTGCTTTCAGACAGTCATCATGGTACCCCATATTAGTGATCCAGGGGAGGTGAGCATGAATATGCAGACATCATGCTTCTGAGTTCAGTAATTAGTTTCCATGCTCACAGTCTGCTAATAAATACTAAAAAAAAAGAAGAATCATACCAAAGAGAATGCCATACACCAATGTTAGATATAAAGAAGATTCTGGAAATATGAAAATAAAACACATAATTTTGCAGTACAGAATGACTAACCGACACAAGAGAAGTATATCTGCTGACTGATCTTTGTAAGTAAACTTTTAATATAGATGTTTTGAAATTCATGTTTTATGTTTGAATATTCATACACAACAATGGTGTTTTTTTGTTAACAGCCATACATATTGCCTGGTATGAGAGAGATTCTTTCCATCTATGTTAATTGGCCTAAAAAAGTTAACATTTAGCATGTGAGACAGAGAGAATCAGTGACATTGTAAAACCATATGTAGAGAAACACCTTAATAATGGCTCATTATGATCTCAGACCAGACAGCACTAATATTCTCCCTAACATTCCATGCATCACAGTAGCATAGGCACCTCCTGCACACACACACACACACACACACACACACACACACACACACACACACACACACACACACACACGAAAATGTCACAGACATTCCCATATACACATACACATATGCAGACAAACATCCAGTCATCCACAAGCAAGCTCCACACACTTGCATACACTTACAGAAGGACTTACCCACTTACCTGATTGCACATTCCAACACACACAAGTGCACATACACTGCCCCACTCACACTGGACATCCCCTACATAACTCTTGTAGTGCACAGCTCAGGCAGACACACACACATTTCATTCAGTTGCATTCATGCCCCTGCAGACATGCACATACATGCATGTCCACACACACACACACACACACACACACACACACACACACACACACACACACACACACACACACACACGGCTCAGCATACTTACCTGCATTATGACTTCTCCCGTAGAAGTGAATAGGTGAATGTAGTCAACAGGATTCACTCCCTCCAAAATAAAAAAAAATAACTCAACAGAGATTGTACTTCCAAGTAAATCTGTAGCTACTACCATTTCTAGTGGAAAGCACATGGCTAATTTGCATTATCCACTACCCCAGGTTGCTGAACCAGGAGCTTCCCCAGTGAGTCTGTCTCTGTGCTACGGTCTCCAACATGGGAAAATCCTAATGGAAGACCAGTCTCTGAATCACAAAAGCTTACTCTAATGTTGAAACATTCTGAGTTATCATTTCTGCATCATGGTAAGCCTTTCTTATAATGGTCATGTAATTTTCAACGTTGTGTATTATATATTTGTATAGTCTGCTAAGGGCTGTTTGTTTAGTCTTTCCATGGCTGTGTATTATATTTTCATATATTTTTCTAACACTGTGTATTATATATTCATATAGTTTTGTAATGACTGTGTATCATATATTTGTATAGTTTTCTAAAGGCTATGTATTATATATTTGTATAGTTTTCCATTGGCTGTGTATTACATATTTCTTTAATCTCCTAATGGCTGTATTTTATATATTGGTATAACCTACTAATGGCTGTGTTCTATATATTTGTATAATTATATATAATTAACATATCTAAATATCTATTAATATATTTTTCTGTTGGCTGTGTGTAATATATGTGTATAGAGTTCTAATGACTGCATATCATATATTCATGTTGTTTTCTAATGTCTGTGTATTATATGTTTGTATAATCTACTAATGGCTGTATATTATACAAGTCTATAGTCTTCTAATGGCTGCATATTATATATATTCATATAGTCTTCTAATGGCTGTATTTTTATATTTGTATTATTTCCTAAAGGCTGTACATTATATATTGGTATAGTTTTCTAATGGGTATGTATTATATATTCACATAGACTAACTGTGCATTCTGAGTCGGTTGCAGAAAAGAAGTAATGAAATGATAATAAAAATATAAAATCTATAAGAAACATAAAAATGAAACAAACATTGTACTGCCATCTTAAAATACCTCATAAAGAGAGAGTTGTACTTTATTGATAGTGTGTGTGTGTGTGGGGTGGGAAATAGAATGAATTCATGACATAATTTTATTGCTAGCACTAATAATTAAAGGCTGTTTAAATGTTGAACAGCTTATCCTGACTAGTTTGCTTGTATCTTTCCTAATACAGTGATGCCTGCTATGATTATTGCCATATATACATCACTCTGCCATTATATTGTGACAGAGATACTGTAATAGTAGAATTCCAATAGAAATCAAATCAGTCTTCTTTCTGCTGAAAACAGAGAGATTTTATTTCTGAAATATAATGTGCATCAATTTCCTACATAAAAAGGGACCAACTGCCAATGGAAATCATACTGTTTGCCATATGGGCAATGGCACAATAACTGCTATATACAGTATGTTGCAGCATGGTGATAAACATTGTTGGTCTAGTTTTATATCCATTAAGATTCACCATATGTTTCAACTGCATTGCAATTTATTTTTTAGTTTTTAACTTCTTTCTTATTGATTAAATAATTTGATGAAAAGGCAATTCATTTTTTCAGTCATTATAACTGTATTGTAAGACTATGGTGCAGAATATCAGACAATAGGGCAAATGCAAACCCATCCTATTGAAAAAAAGGGCTTAAAGGTTAATTATATTTCTCACCCAAAACCAAAACTGTGAATTCTGTTTACATGCATCT
>NC_056730.1:362003961-362171461 GCF_019279795.1 Protopterus annectens | reverse complement strand
TCACCCAGTTAACAAACAAGCAAACAGTAAACAAACACATTAACAAATACATGGGGGAATCAAATTGTAAGTGCATAATTGTGGGAAAAAAAATCAATTTTAGTCAATGTCAAACTTAACTTTTAAATAACATCTAATCGATGTATTTTCCCATAAGTCAAGCACTTATTTCTGCAAGTAGCGAAATGTCTTTCATTATTTTCTAACTTCAATCTTATTTGACACTAATTTGCCAGAAAACCACAGTTTTATGAAAAACGGGCCAAAAATGTGATGAAAAATCTGGATATTCTGTGAAAAATCTGTACAGTTGAGAATGAGGTATGCAACTATGCAATATGTTATGTAAGCATGAAGACAGTGCAACTGAAGAAGAATGCTTTACTTAACTTTTTTGCATCCTCCTTCACTAACCTGCTATTTATTCATTTCCACTTATTTTCCTTCCTTTTCACTTGAAGCGCTCCATTTTCCAATGAGAATAACCATGCTGCACACGCACACACAGAGACACACACACACATATGCAAAAAGCATTCTCTGATTCCCTCATTATATATCCTGAAATGAATGCAACTAAAAATAGTGATACACCTATACGTTTGGTGAAAAATATCAGAGTGAAGTTCTGTCTACTATTAACATAATTAAGATTTTTCTTTTCTTTTTTTATTTCTGTATATAATAATCCTCTAGCAGAGGTAAGCCCATACTATTGTTTCCTTAAATTTTGTAGTTGTAAAACATAATTATCCGAGAAGTATAGTATTAATCATTACCCAAACTTACATGTACAAAAACACTGACTGCTACTCTTACTAATCAACTTATTTTTCTGTACAGTACTCTTTAACAATTGCTTACAGAAATTAAAGCCAAAATATGCAACAATGTCCACAAACAATGCATGCACTACCTGAACCGTAAAAGGAAGCTACTGTCCTGATTCCACCACAATATAACTACACACACATAGTTAAGCCAAATATAAAGGGCACAATACCCAACAGACCAGCCAAAAAACAACCAAGGAAAATTGTGATGCTGAGCCTGCCTGTTACAAAAATACAGCTATAACAAATTTCTCTACATCAAAAATAGTAGTGGAGTTGAAATTACCTTTGTCATCAATTCTATAATTTATTATTTCCACTGGTAAGTATCAAAAGAGCTGTATTAGGTGAACAAAGAGCGAAACCTATGAAATGACCTCTCATTGAGGTTTTCACTATTGCACGAACATATATTTATTTATTTTACATTTGTTAACCGGGTTAGTCTGACTGAGCTTTTGGCTCATTTTCAGCAGAGACCCAGGGGGAGAAAAGCTCCTCAAGGAAAAACAATTTTCAATTTTAGTAACGAAGTATTAACAATCAGCTTTAGGCTCTTTTCAGCAAAGACCCGAGGAGAAAAGCTCCTCAGGGAATACAATTTTAAAAACAAAGTATTAACAATCAGCAGAAGAATATGAGACTTGTTACAAAGTATTAACAATCAGCAGAAGAATATGAGACTTGTTACAAAGTATTAACAGTCAGCAGAAGAATATGAGACTTGTTACAAAGTATTAACAATCAGCAGAAGAATATGAGACTTGTTACAATATCATTTTTGCTGCTTTGTACAAAATAAATTAATAGTCAGGAAAGGATTATGAAACCAGTTACATATCTTTTTAAATGGGTAGGACCTTGTTGTTTTGGAGTTTAGAAAAAAAGGAATATACAAATGGCTAGTTGAAGATATAAGGGAAATAGAGTAGAGGTGACAGACTAGATAAAGTAGATTATTTTGGAACTGAAAGAATCAAGATTGGTTAGAGAGGGAGGAAGGGAAGTGGTGGAAGAGGTAGGAGTATAAGGTTAGAGATACATTTAGAGTGAGGTGGTGAAATAGGTGGAAGGATAGTGGTTTCAGAGTGGATGGCTACAGTGGCAAAACCATTTTTTTTAGGTATTTCCTTATGGCTAATTTGAAACTCTTGCTATGGTGAAGGTACTTTATTTCCAAAGGGAGTTGGCTCCAGGATGTAACTGGGTTATAGTTATAGAGAAGACATCCTATTTTGGTTTTGGGTTTGTAGGTGTGTAATAATTATTGGCCTGAGCTGCTTAGAGTCCTAGCAGGGGAATATTTAGATATGATGGAGGAGAGGCTGGGGCAGAATGAGGGTAGATAGAGGATGGAGTGAATGATTTGTAGTTGATATAGTTGGAGCAGGTGAGGGAATTCTAGCCAGTCTAGTTGCTGAAGTGCTAAGCAGTGGTGTGACTTGTAAGTTTGGTTTGCTGCAAATCTGGTGACCTTGTTGTAGGTAGTTTCAAGTTTGGAAATAAGTGTAGAGTTTAGGTTTGTGAATATGTGGCAGCTGTATTAGGAGTGTTGGGAGTAGTAAAGCATGAGAGAGAGAGTTATTCGGGCTGTGTTGGTTAAGTATTTCTTGTTACGGAAAAGGTGTCCAAGTTTCTGATGAGTTTTTTTAATGGAGTTAGTAATATGTAGATCAAACTTAAGCTGATCATCTATTGTGACACCTAGCAATTTAGTACTAGGTTCAGCTGAGATGGTGGTGTTGTTGCTAGATAAAATTGTAAATATACTTTTGAGTATGGTGAGGTATTTGGGGAGGAAGAGTAGGAGCTTAATTTTCTTTGGATTAAGTATTAGTTTGTTATCACTAAGTCATGCCTCAATGGTGTGGAAGGATGCCTGAGTATTTGAGTGGAGGTCAATTGGGTTGTCAGCAATGGTTATAACTGTAGAGTCATCAGCATATTGCACAAGAGATGACTGGGGACAAGAGGAGTAGAGCAAGTTGGTGAAAATATTAAAGAGTAGTGGTCAGACAATGGACTCCTGGGAGACACCCATTTGTACAGTGAGGGAGGAGGATAGTGCAGAGAGCCATTCAAATGATTGCTGGCAGTTAGAGAGATAGCTGGAGAACCAGGAGATAGTAGGGGGGGGGAAGAAATTTAAGTTAGTGAGTTTGTCAAGGAGGACAGAGTGAGAGACAGTGTCAAAGGCTTTAGAAAGGTCAAGGAATAGGCATGAGACAAGTTTATTGTTATCACGAGCAAGGGGGACTGTGTTGATGAAGGATATTAGTGCAGTAACTGTACTGTGCTTGGGATGGAAACCATGTTGATTGGGTGTGAGAAAGTTTTCCTGGTGAAAGTAATGCATTACCTGCTTGTGAATGCATTTCTCTAGGATTTGTGAGAGAGGAGAGAGTATGGCAATTGGTCTGAAGTTAGATATGTCTGTGGAGTTACCCCCTTTGTGAATGGATAAAGTAAAGAAGCTTTTCCATACAGAGGGGACATAGGAGCCAGAAATTAATTGGTTGATCAAGATGGATACAGGATAGGCAATAGGTTCAGAGGCAATCTGTAGGAAACAGGAGAGAGGGTTGTCAACTGAGAGGGAGCAGGGTTTAAGTTTGGAGAGTAAAGATTGTATATAGTTAGTTGATACTGCTTTAAGAGAGAAGGAATTAGAAGAGTTGGAAAGAGGTATTGAGTTTGTGGTGGTACTAGCATTGTTACTGGGGGGGAGATAATTTATTATGGAGGTTATCGAGTTTATAAAATGATTGTTATATTTATTGGCTATGTCTTCAGGGGTTGCGTTGGGACATGGGTTTGGAGGGAAAGGGTTTCCTGGATGTAGAGTCTGATTAATAGAGCTCCAGAATTTTTTTGGGTCTGATTTAAGAGTAGAGGGAGGATTGGCATAGAAGTTTGTTTTGTCATTATGGATGATTTTTTAATTTTATTTCTGAGTTCTTTAAATTTCTGAAGGAGAGAAGGGGTCCTGATTTTAGTCCACATTTTCCATATCCTGTCCCAGTCTTTCATGAGGGTTTGGGTAGATTTAGTAAGCCAAGGAGCAGTAATGAATTTGATTCTAATTGTGCGGAGAGGAGCAAGGGAGTTAAGAATGTTTAGGAAGGTAGTGTTGAAGGAGTGGACAGCATATATTTGCAAACGAAATGACCAGCCAAACTACCGTCAGACACTCAAAACATGCGAAACATCCCATTTCCATTGCAGATGTGCACAAGGATTCCCAGGACACCAATGTTTTACCTGGTCACAGAATGTCTGCAAAGCTGTCTTCTTAAGTTTCAGGCCTACTGATCAGGAACATTCACCACAGCTCTTTGGTTTAGCTTAGGCACAGTCCAAGTGTTACAATACATTAGCAAAAACAAATAGAGCACAGATGATCTTCAGTTGGACATTCTTAAAGTTACATTATAGATTGAACATGCACTGAAATACACAACCATTTGCAGTCAAGCCTTCACTTACTTTGCAGTGTAAAAACTTTCCACATTACTATAATAATAATAATGATTCATTCAATTTCTAGTAAAGCTGTTAATACTATTTAGTCAGAGCTACAATACATCCATTCCAGATGCGGGGTAAAAGAGAGCATGGATTTATAGGATTTAGGAGGATATCTGTAAATTGATTTAGAAGGAATATCCAACTCTTCTACTCAGGCATCCTGCCTGCTCACCCAAGCTCCCCTGGTCAAGTGACACTTTGAAACTGTCTTAGAAATTTCAGTGCAAATCCCGCAATTAAAAGTAAATTACAATCCAGATGTTGCAGGCATGTTGAGATACTTATATAGCAACCAAGTGGTCTGCCTAAGAAGCCATACAACATAACTAAATTCCAGGCAACAGGCTGGTCAAACAAGTTGAAGGTGCACTCACTGCACTCCTCTGTCTGCTGCCTGATCCAAAGTACTGCTACTGACTGTTTCTCGCTCTCTTTTTCCCACCACGCAAAGCACAGGAAGAGAGTGACAACCAATCAGTAGCCATCTAGCCATCCATATCATGTACATGACTGCAGATGTGGCAGTCCGATCCCCTTCCACTTTACCATGGTTACAAACCACATAGACTTCTGGGCATCTGTACACTGATACCTTCTGTTCTTAATCTGGACTGGTTTTACAGCAGTCTGGATTGACAGAAACTAGTTTTTGTTTTAAATCTGGAACTCGCCGAGCACGCATGCGCGTGCAGTTCGAGTTCCGGGACTTTAACAGTGAGTCAGTCGGGGTCTATATCACTTCGTCGAAATGGCAGAAGTTCGAACGCCATATGTTCAAACTTCTAACTTCGAAGTGCAAAACCATTGAAGGCTTAGAACAGTGATTTTTTTCCCAGGGAAAAAAGTCACTGTTCCAAGAAACACACACACAACACAAGCACACCAAAAAAACAGCAATCCACACACATACACTTAAAATCCTACATCTAACCCTACACTAAACTGTACATACACTACTATCTATCCACTTACCTTAACCCAAACCCTAACCCTAAGGTCCATCACTATCGCACACTCACCTGACCCGCACCCTAACCTTAACTCACCTATCCCGCCCTAACCCTAAAGTCTGTCACTATCGCACACCCATCTCACCCGAGCCCTAACCCTAACTCACCTAACCCATGCCCTAACCCTACCATTCACACAATCACACACTTACCTGAACCTGACCCGTAACTTTCCACCACAGTGCTAAAAATCACAAAGCCACAGAAACGCCCCACCAAATTCTTTCCCTGGGAAATAATTCGGTGTTCCGTGGCTTCACAATAATCAGTTTTCTAACTTTCGAACATATGGTGTTTGAACTGCTGAAGTTTCGACAAACTGATAGGAACCCAGTCGGACTCGCAGCTAACTGAGCTAACTAGGCAGAATCATTTTATTTATAATACTAAATATTTTATGTTTCTTTTTCTTTCTTTTCACAGCTGGGGTGGGGGGGGGGGGCTGCAGCCCTGCAGTCCGATCTACTATTTTAAGTATTTTGGGCATAGTTCTCAGAATTCTCCAATTCCTCATAATAATATTCTTGATACCATTTGATCTCCTATTATATGTAGTGGCATAATGCATATGCCTGTTCACAGCGCAACTATTATTTTAATCAGATCTTGTATCTGGTTCAGAAAATTGGGGTTTCACCTTATTTTATCTTTTAGCTGTAACTTCACATGCTACTTGTTGTAACAGTAGATCATTATACCCACAACATTTAAACTCTGTAGTCATTCTATACAATTCTAGCTGAAAATTCTCATCTTCCATATTTAACTGGCTAGTTCTCAACATTTGTCCCTTAACTACAGCTTTAAAAGTATGTTTTTCTCTATAATTAAAATAAATATACTACTGAGAATAATATAAGTGTTTATGACCACACAAGTAATAGTACATAACAAATTTTTCAACCAGTTAAACACCTCTCTAGCTAAATTCTTATGGGAACCCAAAAAAACAAGAATAGCATACCAAAAATGATCACTTCCAAAATCAAAAGGGGGACTAAATTTACCGGACTTTAAACTTTATTATATGATCATCAGTTGTAGTAGAATTCTAAAAATAGCGGAGTATATCCCATCATCCAGCAAATGGTCTCCAACATGGTTAACAATATACCATAACTACATTAAAACTCCAGATATCAACCCTAGAGCTCTCCCTTTCTTAAAAACAAAGGAAATAGGGGCTTAGAAGATCTGGGACCCCCTAAAACACTTTATTACCAAGGTACAAAAGCTATTAATTTCTATCAGTCTTGAAACAGCAATGGACATCCTTCAACCAATACACAAAAACCCAAATTTAAAAATTAACAACACAATGATAAATCTCGATAGATACCATCTACTAAAAGACAATAGAATCTGAGATCTCTACCCACATAATAACTATACAATTACAGAATTGAGAACACAGCTTAATTTGCCAAAATCCTACACATCATGCTAAGACAAATCAAAGAATTATGTTCCAAATACATACAAAATCCTAATTTAAACATGGCAGACATAATCAACTGTGAATCCCTATGGGAAATAATGCTATCTGGAAGAAAAATTTTATTCAACACATACAAAATGATAAATGGAATTAAATATCAAAATAACTTATTCTTCTCGAAATACTGGATCAAACAAACCCATCCATTACTGAACAACAGCCGAGCCATGCTATGGAATTAACCTTTAAAACAATACCAGTAAAAAAATTAACATACACGCAAATTATGATTTATAACAATGCTTACTATACCCCTACCATACTACATAAATTCAACTCCTCTAACCCACCATACTGCCCATACTGTAAGATGCAAGAAGCAGATTTAATACATATATTTTGGAGCTGCAAATGCATGTACAGATTGTGGAACTCTGTAAAAAGTCAACTACAAAAGACAGGCTATGAAAAAACAACATTGACATGGGAGTTCACTCTTCTGCATATTACACCCACAAATATATCCAAAAGCAAGCCAACATTCTTATAACATTATGTTCATTAATAAAACTGTACAAAGCATCTAAATGACTGGATCAACTGACTATTTCATGAGAAGAATTTAAAAAATGGCCATAAAACACCTATTAGCTCATAGAATGATAATAGATGCAAGAATTAAAAAAGACGGTAAAATAGAAATTTGGAAACAAGTCTTTAACGCAATTCTAGCCAGAACTAATACAAAAGACTTACCGACCTACACAAAATTTCAGATTTCACACTCCTACTTTCAACTAACCAAACTTCAATAAGTTTTTTTTTATTAATGTAAACCTTCCATATTGTACTTTATATAACTCGAATGGCACTTTTTTGTATATTGTGTAAATAGTTCTATGTTTTGTATGTTTAAACAAGCATTACATTCCTGAATGTATGAATTAACTTTATATCTACCTGTTACAGATTTTATTTCAAAACAAAACAAAAGAAAATAAAGATTTTTGGAAAAGAAAAGTATGTGTTTCATGCATGCTATTCCTATGAACATAACGGTTAGAGTGCACCTCTTTCTTATGGATGGAAGTAGCAATACTATTATTACACTTAGTCAAACATATATCTAGATAATTAATACTTTCAGAAAGTCAGTGGTAGTATTTAAATAAGCTATAAATATGTGTAATTCATCATCATTTCCGGTCCATAAAAGAAATATATCATCAGCAAAATGTTTAAAAAATTATACCTTATTACAGAGAACATTTGAGGTACCATAAACAAACTGTTCTTCCCATGGAGAGATGACAATATTAGCATATGTGTTTACCATTGGGGTACCCATGGCAACACCATTTTTCTGTAGGTAAACACATTCATTAAATATAAACACATTATTGGCCAATACCAGTTCAGCTAGTTCACATAATGTTTCCACTTCTGTAGCTACCATGCTAGTGTTCTTACACAAAACACCTTGCAGTGCTTCCAAGCCATATTCAAAGGGTATAACGGTAAACAGTGATTTAATACTGAGGGTTACCAACAGAAAATCAAAGCCCTTATGCTCATTATACCAAGAATATAGTTGCTGTAAAAAGTCTATTGTGTCCTTGACATCATTTCTAACCTTAGTCAACAATTTACTTAGAACCACCGGTAAGTATTTGGAAATAGGCTCAGTAACCCACCCAGACCCAGATACAATTGGACGCATAAGTGGGTGGGCTATTTCTTTATGAATTTTCAGAAGCCCACAAAGGATAGGGGTAATAGGGCAAAGTACTATGAAATAGTTAAACAACTCAATGTCAATATCATTATTGATCTGCAGCTCATATATACTCATGTTAACCTTACTAATACATTTAAATACATCCATTTAGGTATTTCAATAAAAGTATAATTGTCATTTAGAAATTCAAACATTAACTCATTGTAAGTTTATCCAGAATCACTACCGCACCCCCCTTGTCTGCTTGTTTGATAATGATGTCCTTATTATTTTCTAACTTATTGAGAACTTCATGTTTAGATAAAGACAAATTGTATTTCTTTTTCTCAATTTGTGCATAATAATCACGAATATCTCTCTCACAAACTTCAGTGAACACATTTAAAATAGGACAGTTGACTGGGACAAATAAACTAGGTTTCTTAGATACCTGTTTACATGTGGGAGAAAGATCTTTAAAAATAAGTTTTAAACTTATGTTCCTCACAAAAAGCCTTAAGTCAATGAGTGCTGTCACCACACTTTCAGCATTTGAGGGTATAAAGCTCAAACCTTAATCTAGAAGTTTTAGATTGTTTTTGGCAAACGCACACTCGATAAGTTTATAACAGAATTGCCTTCTAGTCTCTCAAAATGTGGGTAATCGGCCTTTTGCTCCTCCATCTGCTTCGCTGCTGTTCTCTGGTTTCCATCCGTCCTCTCGATGTGTCCCTGGTCTTCTTCCAGCTTCTCAACATGTTCTGGTTTCCTTGTTCTATTTTCTCTGGTAACATGATGGATATCGTAGGTCTCACTTGCTGAAAATCCTCATTACAAGGGATGTACCATTTGCGTTCACCGACAAGGTTGTCTTTGTTAATAAAGCTTATTCTCATGGTGCAGATACAACATTGTTAGAATCAGGAACCTGTTTTATTTTATTTACCGTAGGTGCTCATAGTATCAATAAGTTCACTTGGAGAAAACTCATCCAGCAAATCCATTGTCCCTCTTGTTCTCTGTTGACAAGTACTCCCCCCTTGCCAAGAAAAAAACATGCGCAGATTTTTAAAATCATTTAATATCTCTAATAAGTTTGTGTTTTTTTAGCAGTAATCAGTTTCTCCTCAAACATTGTCAATCTTTCAATCATCCCATAGTACAGCAGTGAGCCTTCATGAGATAAGGGCATATCAAGCAGTTCGTTCTTAAGTAAAATGATCTCATTTTGTAAATCACATTCCAGTTTATGAAAGTAATCGTTTATCAGCCTCATGTAATCTGCTCCAATTTTTAGCTTGAGTTTCTGCCATTTTTTAAGTAGATCAGGATATGTGTTATGCTATGAGGGCATCTTTAAGACCCTCAAATCACGTGGAACTACTCCACACTCTAAATATGCTATAAAACTGAGGAGCTGCTTTGCTTATCCCAACGTTTCCAGGTTTTGGATTTTTGTTGCAGTTTTGGATTTGTTGTACCCTACCTGGTTCACCTACGACTTGTCCTTGTACCTTATTCATAGGTGTGTACTAGACTAATGGCTCTAGAGCCTTTACAAGCCTAGCCCCCCAAAAAATGACCAGGCACCATTATTTATTTGGGTTTCATTGATATTTTTATGTGTTTTCCCACAAACATAAACACATAACTCCTGTTCATAACTACCTCTCCATGTTGTTGTTTGTTGTTTGTCTTTTCGGCTTTTAGGGGTCGCCACAGCGGAACTCCGGTCCATAAAATGCAAAAAAAAGGGAAATAAAACAAAAGGTGAATCAGGGTTGTGACACAAATTAAACACACTTTATGGTAGTGTAACCACCAAGATCTCAACTTTAACTGCATTATTTAAGTCAGGAACAATAAAAGACATCAAAATGGTGATGAAAATGAAAGCATAAACATCACATAGAGGAAATGAAACTGTGTAGGAAGGGGTAAAGGTGAAGGCAAAAAGCAAAACAAAAAAGGTAAAGGTGAAGAACAAAAGCAAAACCAGCTGTCCCCATATCAACAGAAAGCATCACCTGCAGCCTAACACTTAAATTACATGGACACAAACAGAAAATGCAACAGAAAGATTCTACAAGAGATTGTTTAGCCAAAGAGGTAAAGCTGAAGACAGTATACAAAAGTAAAACACTGCATGAATTCAAATGCATATTTAAAAAATAACCACAAGTCAAAAGGAGGTAAGGTGCACCCAAAAAAACAGAAACCAAGTAAAAAGACACAAGCAGGCACCAAAACCAGGATGTCCAGTAAAATATGGCGATATTGTACTTGAGGGCCTCACCACTTCGTTTTGCACAGAAGTGAGCGTGTCATGAATTGAGTGACAGATGCTGTGGACCCGAGCTGTGCAATAGTCTGTAAATTACGAAACTGGCCTGTGACGGTCCTATTCTCAAAACAATCGTTTCACTGTGCATTGAGTCAAACAGAACTAATTCAGGAAGTTTTATAAAACATCAATACTCAGCGGCTTTTACAAGTATAGCTGTATTAATCGCTGTTGTAAATAAGCCAGACTTCATGCTACGTTTTCAAAAGTCTTATCTATTACATTTACCTTTATATATATGTTCCGGTCCGGTCTCAAAAGAAAAAAAAAAGTAGGTACGAATGTGTGTGTGTCTGTGGAAGCTGAAATAACCAGTAATAAAAGAAGTGGACATAAGACTGTGGAAAGAAAGTACCACAGTCTTACCTAAAGCTTCCTCCTCGGGGTCACAACATGGAGCACAGTGTGTTAATAAAATAACTGTATTCAGAATAAGCACAGATGTAATAATTTTTTGGTGATATTGTACTTGTAAGGAGTCCCCTTGTGAAACTATTGTTTTCTTTTTACATTTTGTTGTACGTTGCATATTCATGAATGACATATCACGGGGGTGGGTTTTGGGCGGGGCTTGCTACTGCACATCTGGTGAGGCCCTCAAGTACAATATCGCCTAAAATACATTATCCACTGCAAAACACGGAATTAACAGCCTTTATTCACACAAACACACCACACTATGTAGCGTTTTCATCCAAAGTGAACTTCATCAGATGTTGCAAAGTGATCAGCTGTAACTTCCTGTTATATACCCCCCGTTCCCGATTTGTAATTGAAAGATTGTATAATTAAATAATGCACATTTAAATAACAACACACAATTGGATAATATGTTACAAAAGCCTGAATCCAACCCTACTGTTTCACATATGCACATACTCAAATCCCACATAATAGAAATACAAACATAAACTTTTAAAATCCCATCCAAAGGACTAAATAAAAAATATATATGTGTGTATAGGTAAAAGGAAATATGTGTATATGTATGTGCATAAAATGAAATAAAATAAATACATCTGAACTCAAACTAGCTGCCTGAGATAAATCAATTTAAAACAGCCTGTATGCGGTCTAACACTACTACCCCATGATGGAAGACCTCAACTACAGGCTATAATTTTGCAGCCCTTATTTTAAGAATAGGGGCAATGGATAAATGTTCGTTTAACCCAGGGTGTTGTTACCCCTGTCACCTTTGGACCAGGCCTAAACATTAAAAAGTCCTGTTATTTATCAGGCGGCCATCAAATCTCATTATGATGTATTAATTCTCTTGCAAGGGATATGCTAAGCAAATGCTTGGTGCATTAAATATGGGCTTACTCTTAACACTAAGAAATGCAATATAGTTTATTTTGGTAAGCCTAGCATCACTATTGCTTGCCATCTAGTAACATTCCACTTAAATTTGACATAGTCATCTGTGCCTTGGGTACATGTGTTGATAATGGACTCTTCTTTGACCACCATGTCTAAAACTTATCATTTGTGATATCTTTTCAAGGTTCAGAGAAGATATTTTCACTGTATTCATCTCTTATTAGGCCCATTACTGAATGTAATACACCTTTCAGCATTTACTTCACTAAGCACCTAAACTACGACTAATTCCCCGGCAAAAAGAGATCAAGTCTAAGTAGCCCTAGATACTCTGACAGAAAAAAAGCCTTGCCTCTTTACTCAGTATCATACAGACTCCCAAAGGATGACCTCTGTTTGTCCTTCTGTGATATGAACAACCCAGGACTCTTTGAACTCCTTCGCCTAGAACCAGTAAACCAGTCCTTCACATAGAACCAGTGATAAAGCAAACACCCATCCTAGAGAACTGTATATATTACCATACTACAATACCACATTAACAACACTGGCTGGCATGATAGACACCTAACCCAACATATTGCCTGATTCTGGAATATTCTGCCCTTACCTATCAAGCAGAGTGCTTGCCTGAAAACCTTTAAAACCTATCTGGATGACAGGATGGGTGACTGTAATTTTTGTTTACCAGGGATATGTACAGACAGTCTTCTTAACAATGGACATTGTTAGTCTCCCAACAGTATTGGATGATGTGGCTGAGCTTCTTGGTGGTCTCATTGGGCTGTAAACTTAGTAAGAACCTCCGCACCTATGAACATGTTTTCCCCAACATTGCCCAAACCCGTTTCAGTAAGAAACAGTAAATAATGTTCTAAATGTTACAGACAAGCTAATATATTAACATTCTGCACGTTAAAATATATTTCATAATATTCTTATTGTTTAGGAAATAATATGCTAGATAGGCATGGAGGTCTACAAAGTTATGCTTTTGCTAGGACGAAGAACAAATAATATTTGAACACTGTTTCTTGCAATGTCTAGTTTAAAATTTTCCTAAATCAAGTTTTTGTATTTCTGTTGAGATGCAACATGAAATCAATTGTTTTATTGGTTTGTATATCAATGGTCACATTTCACACCTCCTAGGATGTCAATAAAAACACACCTTAGGCTGGATAAATGGCTGGTTAATCAGAGAAAGCATACAAAATACCATTTATACATTATAAATCAGCTAGAATAACAGGATTTGTGTTAGTATGCATTTGTCTAAAGAATATGACATCTAAAAGTCATCATTTAGCCTATAGGAGGCAGAAGTGCTGTTCTTCTCTGTTGTCTTTTGCTAGGGCTATGGCAGAAATTTGATGGCCGTTTAAAGAGAGGCTAGATAAGAGCGAGTCTACCGTATATACATTTACAGTTAGCCTTACCTGGTTTAGTAGGTAGTGTGTAGGTAGAAGTTGGATGTTTATGTGATATCTACATGCCCAGTGTGATATAGGAGTTGAGCACTTTACCTTCAAGATCAGTTAGGTAAGTTTGAGGCTTGCAATCCCAAACTGTTCATTCTTTCATCTTTGTCTGGCAGTTAGCACAGAGGACTAAAGCACTGACCTAGTAAGGAGCTGCTTCCTGTGCCAGAGGAATAGGGTTTGAATCTTTCCACCTTCATTTGCTTACCATGTGATCTTTAATAAGTCACTTAATCAGACAGTAATTTGGGGCAATTGGGAATTTGGGCTAGGCTCATTAATGGCCTCCTGGACTGCATGCCTAGTAAATAATGTGAACATGGGTGAATTGATGCACTCTTTTAACTTTGTGGGTAAGGAATGCTAGTGCTTAGAAGTGATAGGAATATGTTCACTCTCAGAATTACAAAAATACCAGACAAGCACTCCTTAAACACAAGTTTCTGACTTAGACCTTGATTTCCTGACAGGTGGAAACCTTACCCTTGTGAATAATTTTAGGATGCATATCATTAGTTAAAATAGCTAAAAATGATGTGGAAGGAACATTATTGCTTTCATATTGCTTATTCCTTTTGTGATCTAGTGACCGGCAGCAGCATCTTCCCTGCTGTCCTCATTTTACAGGGTAATACATTTTCACTTAAGAAGTTAAACATATGATGTCCACAAGTATCCTTAAGGAATATGCAGGCTGTTTTTCATTCAAAGCTAATTATTCATAGCTGGAGATTGGGCCATGGTTAGAGACAAAAAATACTGCAGAATTATTCAAATATGCTGGCTCCATCCCTGTAACCAGTCTGGCAGGTTTGTGGAAAGCAGTGATCATATTTCCATGCTAGTTAAGCAGGAACTGTGGAGGCCTACTGTTGATTCCAAGTTATTTTTCACAATCTTGTGACATTTAGAACCTTTATGTTGGCTGTGAATGTCAATATAAAACTTCTAAGTATTGGACTAACCTATTATGGTTAATGGGGGCCTGACATTGGGCATGTTCCACCTGTATGTTGGAACTAGCCCTGCAGGCATTCCCTGGTGGATATGCTACACATTGGAAGTGTGAGTACCAACATACAGGTGGACCTACATTGAAGCTGGTGTGGTGTTAGTTTGTTGCTGGTGAAGATCACATACATGTGTGTTACTAATGTTTCATCAGTTATCTCTCCTGAACACTGAGAATGACTGAAAATTGTTTTTAAGGCAATTGAAATGCTCTTTTGCAATGTATTCCCACAGCATGCAAACACTGTACTGTCATGCCTAATACTATAAACATGACAGTGTAGAGGTGACACTGTGGGGGCATCTACCTTTAGGCAATCTTGATGTTTGCATGATTGGCACGATTGGCATGATAGTTATGTGATTAGACCAGGAGCAAGTAATATGGTTTATTTACATTGAATGTTTTAAAATCTCATTACCTAGTCTTGGCATTCTGGGTATTTGTTAGACCTGCTTTATTGGCATAACATTGGGTACACTTGCATTTCATACTCTCACTCTATGATATTACATTGGTATCAGAGCTAGGTTTTATATTCAGGGTAATATTTCAGAATGGTGGAGGTCCTCTGAAATACTGTTTCAAATATTTTGAAAATTACACCAATGTAATTTTTGCATCCTACTGAAATAAACAGAAGCATTAGTTCAAACAAGCTAAATAAAACAGTAAAATGAAAGCCTGTAATATGCAGGGGTCTGGTTCATGTGAAAGAGAAATATCTTATACTGTAAAACTTAGGAACTCAGTCTTATGAAACGTATTCCACATTCTTCCATCAGAAGATATTTTCTGTATCACAGTCAAGATCTCCACATATTCCCCAGATGTATACATGTTCTGCTTGTGTGTATGTCTTTTTACACTTCAGCTGAAGACTCATGGCTGTGTATTCTTTGTGCATTGTGCAACTGTATGTCATTATTTTATTTCATGAACAACTGTCACTGGGAAAATGCGTTGCTTATGGCTCTGTGAATGACTGGTTAGGAAAACACTGCTGTCAGTGCAGATGGAGAGCAGATAGCAGCAGAATGCATCAGAATTTTACTCCTCACTAGTATAGACAATACCTTGCTTTTGTTTTGTTGCCAAGTCCTATATTTCTGTCAGCACTCTTAAAATAAAACTATACCTTAAATGCAACTTTTAATAATCAAAGTGTGTATTTCTTTCCTACAAAATGATATACACATTGCCATACACAAAGCCTGATGTAGATGTTTTGTCTTTGTGTGTTATTTGTTTGTTAGCCAGCTTCCTGCTGGATTTACATGAAATCTCATAATATATTAGTAACTTGCATTAATAACTATTCCATCTTATTCACTAGTAAGGCTGTGGGTTCTATTCCCACACCAGGTAGATGGATTGCTGGCACTGCAGTGCAGCATAAGGGGGTGGGGTGCTGCACTCCTGAATGTGGTGTACTTTGGATGAGATGTTAAACCAAGGTCCCATCTTGAGCTTGATATTGTAGCTCAGATACATTTGAAAGATCCCAAGGCACCTGTTGACAAGACGATGGGAAGTCCCCCAGTGCCCTGGCCAAATTTCCATTAGTGGTGTAAATATCACCTTGGGTCTCCCCTGATAAGAGGCTACTAGCTTAGTGGGACTATTGCAGTGAACAAAAGAATAGATAAATAAATGCAGTTAAGATTTCACACTCAGGACAAGCTCACATACCAATATATCTATAACTCTACTTTCTTTCCCTCTTTGCACTGGGAATTTAAATCTATTGCTTTTCTGAGGATGCAGGCTTACTGAATTATTTGCTACATACATCAAATACAGATATTGCTCCGCATAAACAAACTACCTTTCTGTTTCAGCTCCATGTGTAGATCAACTAAGATAAACAGAAAATCTGACTTACAATGAACCTGAATGGGAGAGGAAGTTTACCTTTTACAAGAACAACTGATTTTATTTTATTTATCCTTTGTTGACTGCGTTAGTCTTGTAGAAAAGGAGCCTCTTTTCAGGGGAGACCCAAGGGGGTATTTATACCACTAGGAGAAATTTGGCCAGGGCATCAGGGACCTTCCCCTACTCTTTTCTGAGCATATGGCAACACAATTTTGCATGTCTGGGAATGGAAGCAGCTCAGAGAAGCAGGAAGTTTGCAAATGGAGGAGAAGGAGACTGTTTTTTTGTGTGTGTGAGTTGAAAGAAGCTGTTAATTGAACAGCTGAGATGCTAGACATGATGGAGATGGAGTCAGAAGTAAAGTGGAGTGAAGTGGAAGGAGAGTAGAGTAAGGAGAGTGCTGCAGAGCCAAGTAAGATGCAAAATAATGTAATTAAAGTAGATATTGCAGATTTGGAGGTGGTTTTTCAGCAAAATTTGTGTGTCTGAGTCTGCAACACAGGAGTGTGCTGTTAAAACACTCCAGTCAAGAGGGTTGCAGGATGTCTACTTTAAAGGACTAACCGAACAGAGTGAGCCAGAGAGTGAGAAGGCAGCACCATGGGAAGCGATTATGGACAGAATCCAAGAAGAAGAAGTGCAGGAATTAAGGAAGGAAGAGAAGAAATCATATGCACAAATGGTGAGAGAAGATGAAAGACGAGAAGAGAGAAAGACAGAAGTAAGAAGAAAGTATCGGGTAAGAATAAGTAGTGAGAGGGAGAAGGAAGTGGACAGGTACAAAGTATGGGACACCATTTCACACTGGGTGTAAAACAGAGAGGTACGAGCATTTATTTACATTAATAAGGATACTTTTTGTGATATTTTCTTTGAGGAGGCACAGTTATGGAGAAATTCTTACAAAGAATGGATGAAATCTCTTGGAACATGTATATGGTGCAGGCTTTTAATAGAGAAGCCAAAAAGAGAATATTTATACAATTTCATACTGAAATTGAAAGAGATAATTTAAAAGATTATTTGAGAACTCTGTGTAGAGATGTTTTGTACATTACAAAAATCTATGATAACAGAGGTCTGTGGACTGGGGGATGGGAATGTGGTGTTGTATACGAAATGCAAAATGACAAAATAATGCATTTACCGAGTATAATTAATGTGGATGGGACTAAGGGATTGGTTAGATACTGGGAACAACTGAAGATGCGTTTTGTTTGTGTGGCAAAGATGACAATTTAATTAACAATTGTGATAAAAGGAAATATTTCATCTGTGGTAAAATAGGCCATGAAGTGAAAAAAATGTGAGCAAAAATGTATAAAGTGTGAAAAGATAGGGCACTCATGGATGACTGTAATGATACGGAAAAGGATACACAGGTATCAATAGTAACGCAAAATAGGGAGGCTGCATTAGTAGAAAATACAGAAGAAACACAACAAGATCAAATGATTGAGACATATACTAATGGCAGTAAATTAAAATATAAAGGAAATGAAAAGTAAAGAAGGGGAGATAGAGGAAGAAATATTTCAAATAATGAAGGGGATGATAAATGGAGAAAAGTCAAAAATAAAAAGAAGTTCTATTGGAAAAAGAGTGAAAGAAATGCAAATTCAAAAATATAGGTATAGGAGGAAATAAGAAAGGGAAAGGATGAAAGTAAACACTATTTCATAAAGTGAGAATCCTAGCTATTAATATACATAGTTTAAAGAATTTTCAATGGAGGCTAGGGATTTTGATGTAAAGGATTAGATATAGACATCATAGTACTAATAGATTTAAGAATGACAACAGAAGACGAAAGAATGTGAGTTAATGGGCTATGGGAGGGCAAAGTTATATGGAACCTAGCAGATAAAAAATGTTCAGGAATAGCAATTCTATGTAAAGAATGTATAGAGATTATGGATTATACACTAATAGTATTAGGAAGAATAGTAATATTTGATGGAGGAATCGGATATATAGGATGATTGTACTTTACGCATACACTATACAAAAACAAAGAGGGATTGTGTTTAAGAAAATACTTGACTATGTAAGTGTAAATATGCAAGTAATAGTGGTGGGAGACTTTAATAGTGATCTAAAACATAGGCAAAAAGAAGGGATGGATGTAAAAGTTATTTCTGATATGGTTAAAAGCTGTAAAATGTTTCTGTGGAATAGCAAACATTGGACATACAGAAGGAATAATCCAAGGACTGAAATTTATTACTTTATAGTTCATATGTTTATAGGTAGGTACTAGGCTATCTGCCCAAGGGCATTTATAAGCCTCGTCAGAGTGTGTCGGCACTCGCTGCCCCATTGATCAATTAACTGATCCTCTGTCAAGCAGAGCCAATGAAAGGATCCCAGGGGTGTATTTTCTGTTACCCATCCACTCGTCAAGGTTTCTCTTGAAGAGTGTTAGTGAGGGGCTCTGCCTGATGTAATTTGGAATTTTGTTCCAAAGCATGGGGAGTCTCTGTGACAGGAATCTATCCCTCCAGCATGTTTTATTTATTGTTGTGGCGAGGTTTAGCTCACTAGAGAGCATAGCTCGCAGTGACTTGGATTTCTTTAGGTGGAGCATGTCCATCAATTCTGAGTTGGACATGGCTTTGTAAGTCAGGTAGAGATCACCTCTGAGTAAGCGATATGCCACTGAGTACAGCCGGAGTTTTTTCAGTTGGGCTGCATAGGACATATGTTTGAGACCAGTAATCCTCTTGGTGAGGTACTTTTGTGGTCTTTCCAGCTGTTGGAAGTGTCTTGTGAGGTACATCCCAAATGGGGCATTGTACTCTATGATGTGTCTAATGAGTGATGACTAGAGGGGCACTTAAACCTCTTTATTTCTAGATGCGAACCCTTTAGTAATTAGATGGGCCACACTGAAGGATTTCCTAACTACTTTGGCAATATATTGTCAAAGGAGAGATTACTATCTACCTGGGTCCCCAGATCTCTTATTACCTCTTCTGTATTAAGTGGTCTGCCACCTATGTGATAATTCGTGGGTGTTTTGTTTTTCCCAAACGGGATGACTATGCATTTTTCAGCATTTAGCTTGAGGCCATGACTTTGACACCAGGTGTCCCTCTCAGTAAGACCCTTTTGGAGGATGTCCATGTCAGCCAGAGAGTCAATTATGGCTCCCAGTTTGTGGTCATCGGCGAACTTGGTTAGCCATAGTCCTCCTGTGTTTGCCTGTACTTCTGAGAAGTATATGCCAAACAGTAGGGGTCCCAGGACCGAACCTTGTGGATCACCACTTGTGACTGGTTTAGAGTCAGACCTGGAGCCTGCTATTCTTACCTTGTGAGTTCTGTCTGTAAGTCAGTTGGCAACTCATCTCATGATGTAGGGGTTTATGTTCAGGCTGGTAAGTTTTTCTGTAATACCCGAGTGGGAAATCGTGTCAAAAGCCTTGACGAGGTCAAAGTAGGCTGTGTGAACCACCTTTCCCTTGTCTATGGCCTTGGTAACTGTCTTGAAGAAGTCAACCAGGTTTAGTAGGCATGATCTGCCCTTAACAAAGCCAAACTAGGTCGGGTCAAGTGTTTGGAGGTTCCCAATATCTTTGTTAATGCATTCCATGATGATACGCTCCATAGCCTTGCAGACCAGGCTAGTCAGGCTTATGGGGCGATAGTTACCAGGGTCAGTTGTGGCCCCTCCTTTGTGGAGAGGAATAACAGTTGCTGTGCACCATTCTGTGGGCACGTAGCCTGTGGAGAGGCTGAGGTTGAACAGTGTGTTTAGGTGGGGGGTTAGTTTGTTCTGTAGTTCGTGCAAGAAGCAGCCTGGGACACCATCTGGTCCCATTGATGTTGTGTTTTTGGCTTTTGAAAGGGCTGTTTTTACCTGTGTGTCTGTGATTTTTGGGAAGCTACACTTTTCCGGCATTGTTGTCGGCCCTTTTGGAGGTGAGAGGGGGTGAAGTTTGCACTGAGTCTATCTGCCAGGATGTTGGTTCAGTATATTTTCTGCTATTTTGCACTAGTTCATTGCATATCTGGGTGTTGCCACTTAGATTCTTAACATAGCTAAAGAAGGCTTTGTGGTTATCTTTTGAATCCTTGGCTATTTTTCTTTCAAAGTTAGCCTTGGATGATTTCATGAGGGACCTCAGTTTCTTACTGATACTGATCAGGTATGTCTTTCCTTCTTGGGATTTGCTTTTTTTCTGAACTAGTTTCTTCCTTCTATTGTATAGCCTGTTTATTGCAGGGGTCCATCAAACTGGTTTCCTTCTCTTAGAGGAGTGAGTCTTGGTTTTGCTAGGGATGGCACGATCCATGCATCCTTGTAGGTGCTCATAGAGTGCATTTGTAAAGATTTCTGCATCTTGGGCAGCGTTATCCTTTAGCGTGGTGGCTGTGAAACTTACCAGCTCTGTCTTAAGTAAGGTGAAGTTTGCTTTAGAATAGTACCAGAGATCTTAAATATGTTACATCAAAGAGTCAAAATTGCAGGTTTCTCAGATTATGCAGCAATCTGCATAGAAATTCAAGATAGAACAGGTTACATAAGAATAGGCAGAGGTATAAAAAGAATTAATGAATCAGACCTAAATGAGCAATTGAAGGAAATAATGCAACAGTTATAGCTGGATCATATAAAGATGACAGGATGTTATAAAGACTGGACAAGCTGATGGATCAGTTTAAAAGAAAATATAAAAAAGAGATAATAGAATGACAAAGGACAAAAAGAATTCAATATAATGGCAAATATAAAGACATCGGTAATCAAGTCTTTATATGTATAGTAGATAATAAAGAAAGAATGTTATATGAGATGAACCAAAAAAAAATAAAAGAAATGTTATTTAAACAAATATATTTTTACAAGGAAGAAAGGAAGAAGTAGCACAATATCTTAGTAAAATGGTTAAAGAAAAAATAAGAATAATAAAAGAGTTAAGGAATGAGGAAGGATATAAAATAAATACACAAAAAAGAAATTATGCAGACATTTAAAATGCATATTCTTAAAACCTTTTCAATAGGTGACACTATAAGAAGAAAAGGATGAAATTTAAAAAAGCTAACTGATGAGGATAATAAGAGAATTTAATAAAATATTACACTGACAGAATTTAAAGAAGTATTAAAACAAGTAAATGTGTAAGGACATGCAAGAGTGGCAAAGGAGTATTTTTAAAGGTATTGAATGAATGGTTTTAAAGACTATAAATGATGAAAGAATATGTATAGGAGCAATTAAATTTATATGGATAAAGGGAGAAAAAAACAGACAGAAAAATTGGAGACCCTTAGTTTTAAATAATGTGGATTACAAGATCGTTATGAAAATAATAGACAAAAGAATGATAAGTAAGGCTAATAAACTGTTAGCCAAAACAATATGTGGAATAAAAGAAAAAGGAAGTCAGGAACTATTGATGTTAATAAGAGAATTGGTTGATGATGTAATAAATAGTGAACTTGAACTGAAAATACTAGCAGCTGATGCAAGTAAAGCATTTGACAAGATCCAGCATGAAGCACTATGGGACATCTTGATAGAATATAACATAAGTGATAAAATAATCATTGTGGTGACATCAGTTTATAGCAAGAATAAAGTGAGATTGGTGATAAATGGTTGGTTAAGTGAGATAATAGAATTAAAGAGTAGTATTAAACAGGGGTGTCCAGCAAACATTATACTATTTGCATTAATTATGAATGCAGTAGTGTCTAATATAAATAAGACATTAGAGGAAGCTAAATAATGTTCACCAGAGGTAATTCAGATTCCAATGATGTTCTCTTATGTGGATGATTTACTCCTAATTGATAAAAATAAAAAAAAAATGGATGGGTATAGCTATTCAGACACTTAACAAAGAAAGTAAAGTTGCATAAAATCTTACCATAACCATAGATGTCCTCCCCTTCCATGCTGCAGTATTCTGCATTTGGGTTTTCTCCTCTTGTCTCATGTACATACAGCCAGTATACAAAAGTTTTCAATCCCTCTGAGGTGCATGTGATGTCTGACATGTCTGAGGGAATGTGGGCCATAAAAGTGACGTTGGCACACACCAGCCCTTAGAACTGAAAGCCCCAGTCTGAGCCAGTCCTAAAATGGTAATGCCAGTCCAATGCCACCCAGATAGGGAAATGTAACCTAACAGGAGGGGAAGGTGGGTGGGAAGGAGTACTGCAACATGGAAGAGAGGGACGTCTATAGTTATGGTAAGATTTTACACAACTTTTCTATGTCCTTCTATTCCCAAGTTGCAGTATTCTGCATATGGGTGAGTGCTAAAGCTCACTGTGATTGGGGAGGTGGTCTAGAGCCAGATCCAAGGAATCCATGCAGGATAGCCCTGGAAAACCCTGCCCTGGATCTAGAGATGTGGTCAAGTTTGTAGTGTTTGGTGAAGGTGTGAACAGAAGACTAAGGAGCTGCCTCCAGGATAGTAGAGGTGTCCAGGCCCTTAAAGAAGGCTCCTGAAGAAGTCATGGCTCTGGTGGAATATGATTTACTTGCACCTTGCAGAGATTTACCATGGAATTGGTAGCAGAAGGTGATGGCCTTCGAGATCCAAGTAGAGATGGTCTGCTTGGACACTGCCTTCCCCAGAACTCTAGGGTGGAAGGCTACAAAGACTTGGTCAGCCTGTCTGATGGACTTAGTTTTATGCAGGTAAAACCTGATTTGTCGATGCACATCCAGAGAATGTAGTACTCTCTCACTGTCCCCTTGTGGGTTGGGGAAAAGACAGGTAAGTGTATGGCCTGGTTAAGGGACAGGTCATTCACCACCTTGGGCATGAATGATGGGTTAGTTGTAAGGGTAACACTATCCTTGCGGAAAGCTAGAAAGGGAGGAATAGCCATAAGGGCTTGTAGTTCTGATACTCTTCTGGCTGAGGTCAGGGCTACTAGCAGTACAGTTTTCCATGTGCAATGTTTTAGAGAAGCTTTATCTACTGGCTCAAAGGGAGGGAGTGTAAGCTTTTCAAGCACATAGTTAAGATCCCAAGGAGGAGGGGAGGGTTTCTTGGGAAGTCTGAGGTGAAGTACCCCCGTAAGGAAGAGCTTAGAAGTAAGCCTGGATGCTAAAGGTTGATCCAGATCAAGGCATGCTGAAATTGCAGACAGATGAGCTTTGATGGATGAATAAGACAAGCCATTCTGCAGTAGCTCACACAGATAAGACAGGACTAGAGGGGCTTCACTAGAGAATGGATCCAGCTGTCTTTTGTGACACAAAAAGTGAATCTTTTCCACTTAGAAAGGTAGGATTTTCCTGTATTTGGTTTCCTGGCCTCCTGTAGGACATTGAAGATGTCCTCATTGTAAAGGTGTCTGAAGGGGATTAGAATCCTATCAGCCATAAAGAGGTGTAGAAGCTGCAATTGTGGATAAATCAGTGACCCCTTGTGTTGTGTGAGAAGGTCCACTCTGGGGGGGGGGGGGTAATGCGTGGGGATTGCCCTTGGACAGTTATCGAAGTAAAGGGAAACAGTGCTGTCTGGGCCAGTAGGGAGTCACCAACAACATTTTTGGAGCGTCCTAATGAATTTTCAGTAGGACTTTCTGAATTAGTGGGAAGGGGGAGGCATATAGATATTCCCCCTTCCAGGAGATTGAGAAGGCATCTGTTGCCAGTGCCTGGAGTTTTGGTGTAAAAGCCAGGAAGTTGCCTGTTGATGGAGGAGGCAAACAGGTCTATTTGAGGTATAGCCCACCTGTGGACCAGATCCAAGAAGATATCTCTGTGAAGCATCAGTTCATGGTTGTTTGTGATGGTGTTGCTCAGATAATCTGCCTGAGAGTTGTGGAGCGAGGGAATGTAGGCCACCTGCAGAGTGATTCCCTGTGAAGTGTCAAATTCCCATACCAGAAGGAGTAGTCTGCAGAGCAGGTAAGACTTGGTTCCTCCCTGCTTGTTGAGATACCACAGCACAGTGGTGGTGTTTGTGTAAATCTTCAATGGGCCCTGCTGGAGGAAAGGTAGAAATGCCTGGAAAGCCAGAAGAATTGCCCTCATCTCTCGGGCATTGATGTGTTCCAGTTTATGAGGATTTGGCCACAGGCCCTGCATCCTTCGATGACCCAGAGTTGCTCCCCAGCCCAAGTCTGAGGTGTCTGTGTGCATGATCTGTGTAGGCTGAGTTGGTTAGAGGGGAAGACCTGGGTTGTGGTTGACCTGTGCCAACCACCACTGTATTTCCTTTTTCAGGCAAGGGAGAAGGGGCACCCTGTGCTCCAGAGGATGGGAGTGTTGTGTCCAGACTGATCGAAGATACCATTGTAACTTTCTCATATGCAGTCTTGCTAAAGGTAGCATGTAGCCCAACAGTCTGAGGAACTGCCTTGCTGTCAACTCTGTGGAGTGAAGGACCAGAAGAAGATGTTCCATCAATGAGTTCACTTTGAGGGGTGGTAGGTATGCTTCCATGAGGTCTGAGCATATCCTGCACCCAAGGAAGACAATGTCTTGGGTTGGCTGGGGATGGGATTTTGGGAAGTTTAGCTGGAATCCCAGTGACTGTAGAAGAGCCACTACAATGTGGATGTGCAGCTGGAGGGTCTCTTGGCTGGCAGCCAGGATCAACATGTTGTCCAGGTAAGGGAATATATGTATTCCCTTTGTCCTGCAATAAGCAATCACTGGGGCCAAGCATTTTGTGAAGATTCTGGGTGCAGTGGAGAGCCCAAAAGGCAAGGCAGAGAATTGTAGGTGAGAAGAGCCCACCAAGAACCTCAGGTATTTCCTGTAAGTTGGTTTTATTGGGATTTGGAGATAAGCATCCTTTATATCTAATGTTGCTATAAACCCTTGGCGAATCAGGAGAGGAACTAGGGCTGGAAGGGTAGTATTCTGAAGGTAGGGACCTTTAAAAAAAGGTTGAGGTGGGAGAGATCGAGCATAGGTCTCCAAGGTCCATCTTTCCCTGGGACCAGAAAGATCCTGGAGTAGAATCCTCTTCCTTTTGCAGCTGAGGGGACTGGTTTGATGGTGCCCTGCGCTAGCAGAGTCTGCACTACTGGTTGCAAGAGGTGCAACTGTTGTGTAAATGGTGATCCAGGACATGAAGAAACCATTCTTTAGTATGGACAGGACTCACTTGTCTGAGGTGAGGTTGGTCCACACAAGGAGGCAGTGAGAGAGGCGGGCTGACAGTGGTATAGAAAGAGGGGGTGGAGGAGGCAGGAGTGGCAGGTAGTCAGATGCTACCTGCCCTGTCTTGAAAGGGTGGTCTCTAGCTAGAGGAGGAAGATGCTCTAGCTGGAGGTGGCTGTTTCCTTGTGGGCTTCCTAGCTCTTGAAGGAACAGCAGGATGAGAGTGCTTCCTAATAAACTGAGTTTTAGCTGAATAGATTCTTTGGAACTTAGGAATGGGAGAACTCAGCAAATGTTTCAGGTCCTGCATTTCTTTACCTTTTTGCTGGAGTGACTTGAAAAGGTCTGCTACCTTAGAGCCAAATAATGCAGTATTGTCCAAGGGAGCATCAATATGCTTTGCCCTGAAATCATCTGGCAGGGGTTGGAGGTAAAGCCAAGAGTATCTGCATAGGGCAGATGCTGATGCTGATGCTGATGCTGCTGACCTGGCTGAGGATTCAGCAGGACCATAACTGCACTTTATGGAGTGTCTGGTAACCTGGGAAGAGAGGCCCAGGAGAGAGGTCAGTGATGCTTTGGCAAAGCAGTCTGGAATATCCGCCAGGAGTTTGGTGGCAGATTCCAATAGAGATAAGGCATACTTGACCATTTAAGTTTGGTAATTTGTCACTCTGAAGGACAAGGTAGCAGAAGTATAAATCTTTTTACCCAGCTGTTCCATTGTTTTGCCGTTGTTGTCAACAGGGAGAATGGTGGTAGTAGGCAGGAGTTTACAGGCCTTGTCCGTAGAGATGGAGATGGTGGCTGGATCAGCAAGTGGGCACTTAAACAGATGCTTAGCAGTGTCAGGCACCTTGTAAAGTCTGTCTGGTCTTCATGGAGCAGGAGGGTGGGAGTCTGGGTTAATAGATGCTGAGGAGAAGGCATCTAAAAAGTCAGGCAGGATAGGTGGAACAGCAGATGGGCTTGGGAAATTCATCTAAATGAGATCATAATATCTTTTTTATACCTCAGTCATTTCAGAGGATTCACATTTGAAGTGTTCCTTCATCCTGGAAATAGTTTCTCCAAATGTCAAGTCTTCTGCTGGGGAGTCGGGATCAACTGATTCTTCCTCAGGAAAGCTGTACCCCAAAGGGGAAGAAATCTGTGAAGTATAAGATAGTGATTCCTCTGAGTAATTAGAGATGTCTTCCTCTTCCCTAGTGATAGGGTTTGAGGTCTGAGGCCTAGGACTCAGGAGTGGAGGGGATGTGGAAGCAATGACATTAGAGATAGGCCTCAAGGCCATGAAAGCACTAAAAAGGCTTTGATTAAAAGCCTGCCAATCAGGCATGCTTTCAGGAGTGGGAGAAATATGCTTTCTTTTTTCCCTTCTTTTAAGGGGCCTAGCAGGCATCTGATGCCTGGAATCTGGAGACTTTAAAGGGTTGGAGGGATCAGATGGGACTTCAGGGAATGCAGGTTCCCCCCTGGCATCAGAAACCAGTGCCGGTATAGCCTCAGAGGACGTGCTCTCGCCGAGGGATTGTGCGGCATCCATGGAGATACTTGCTCTATCGAATGTGGTGGATCCAGATCCGGATCCTTCTACCAGTCTGCTGTCAGCCACAGGCTGAGGATCGGACGGAAGAGGCTCAGTGGTAGATAAAGGCCATAGGGACTTGGCCTTCTTTTTTGGTGCTTCCGAAGGAACACCTAAGGAGCCCTCTATCCCTAAAGTAATCTGTTTAAGGCGATGGTTTTGCAAGTAAAGGTTTAATGTGTGCAAGTGGCTACATAGGGTCTTAAGTACAAATGTCTGGTAAATGGGGCAGGCCTTGTGGTTGTGCGATCGTCCCAAACAGAAAAGGCACTTATTGTGGGCGTCTTTGTAAAGGATCTGGCGGCTGTACTGACACTTACCCTTTCTGGATGACATGAACAGGCAATACAATTTTAAAAGGAAGGACTGAAAAGGTCCTCAATGGGGTATTTATCTTATTTATTCAAATCCAACATCACCGATAGCAGTAGCACCTGGCGTATGACTCGCAGCTGAGAAATTCTAAGGGCTGGTGTGTGCTGATGTCATTTTTATGGGCCACGTTCCCTTAGCCATATCAGACGTCACATGCACCTCAGAGGGACTGAAAATATTTGTATACTGGTCTTATGTATGTGAGACAAGAGGAGTAAATCCATATGTAGAATACTGCAACATGGGAATAGAAGGACATCTAAAGGTGTTAGGGTTAAGTATTAATAAGAAAAAAGTAAAAAAATTGAGGTTTTCTGGAAAAATTAAAGGTATTCAATTTAATAAAGAACAAAGAGAAATTTTGGGAATAAAGTTTAGTAGTGAATAACAGAGTCACACAATGGAAGGATATGATACTTAAAATAAGACATATGTGTATATTCTGGAGAACTTTTTAAGTTTCATATAAGAAAGAAGTATATTTACTTAATGTGCGGTATTAAGTAAAATAGCACATCTGGCAAGTGGATTTATGACACTATTAGAATGTGAAAAATAATTATTGAATGTATTATTCACATTTATAACTTTGTATGTTAATAAAAAGGAGGGAGATCTGGGTTTAGTAAACCCAACTGTATATATAGTGTCACTAAACTTATATGAAGTATTAATAGAAATACAAGAAAAAGGAAGTTTCTTAAAGATTATAGAAGAGAAATATAAATCAATATTAGAAAAGATTAAAGGTTTTAAAAGAAGTAAAGGGATCAGTTGTATGGAAATTAAATTATATCAAGAAAAAATATTACTATGGAAAATTGATTTAGAGAACATAGACAAAAACAGGAAAATGTTATGAAAATATCATGGGAAAATTTTACTATGTGTATCTTTGTAAACAGCTGTATGATAAAACATGAAAGCAGTAAAAGCAAGATTGAAAAGATGCGAAAAATATGTGGAATGTACAGATTTTATGGAGGTTATCGATAGATAAGTTACTGGTAAAAGCAAACATGCCATTTAAATCAGTAAAAGATAGAATTTGTATATATTGTGGGGGAACTAGAGATCACCAAGCATGTTTTTTGAAATGTGATTGAGTGAACCAATTATGGAAAGAAATATGTGATAAAGACTGTTTAAAAGGATGGAAAATCTTAATTGTATAAAAATGGATATAATTGAATATGGAGATATAATTGAATATGGATATTATGAAAATATGAAACAAAAGGATATAGCTAAAATAAGATGATATATTGTTTTGTATAACATGGATTATATGGTATGAAAGAATGAATGAGATAAAATATAATGGAAAATGGGTATTGTCAGAGATTTAAAAAATATGATTTTGGTTGTGGAAGAAAGAGTGGGGGAAGCTGAAATTCTAAACAAAATGATTTATTGTTATAAATGTGTGACTTACTTGTAAATATTCTTAACTAATTGTAAATAATTTGTGAATTTTGTATATAGAATGTATATACTATATTCTGTGATTTTTAATAAAGACCCCTACTTGTCATTGCTAAGAATGGGACCTATTTTGCAGTAGTGCTTCCTTTTTCCATTTCAGGCACAGTGGCAGACTGGAGAAACAAAGAGGCAAATGGAGAGAGAATGAGATAATGGAGTGGTGAGAGAAATGGAGAAGAAAGCAAATATAAAGACCAGAGAATGTGTACAGGATTCTGAGGAGATGTTTCAAAGAAATCTATTGAGTCAGCAAATGATGGTTATATAATTACAATCCTCCAATTGGTACGGTTGCAGGATGCTTTACTTAAAGAATGGTGATATAGAGTGATCCAGAAAATTAAGGAGATGTTTCCTGAGGGGACATTATGGAGAAAATACAAAATGAGGATACACAGATAATCCTAGTGAGATGGAAAAGAAAAGATATGTAGAGAAAGTAAAAAAAGGGTAAATGCGGAGAAGCAGAAAAGAAGGCAGAAGAAAATGAAAAACAGAAGTACTTGGTAAGGATTCAAATTAAAGAAGGCAAAGAAATGGACAGGTATAAAGTGTGGGGACAGTTTAATAGCTTCTCTGGGAGACTGTTTATATAGAACTGAACAGATCATTTTATAATATCAGAAGGTTTAGTCATAGGAGAAGAGGAGGTGGTTGAAACAGGATTTTCTGATCATCTTGCAATATGGTTAGATAAAGGAAAAACAAGGAATATATGAAAATAGGCAAAGGAATAAAAAGGATAAATGAGAAAACATAGAATGAAGAAGGAAAGAGACTAGTAATATAGTTATAATTTCATAGGTAAAAGGTTCATAGATGGTTCTTGGGCCTAGAGCCTTTATACACCTAGCCATGTTAATCCCAAGTATCCCCATTTGTTCTTGTTAGGTGGTTTGCAGAATGAATTTATGAACACAGCAGGTCAGGAAGATCGTATTACTATGAGAACATATTATAAAAATTTGTTGGAATGGTGGATGATATTTAAGCAAAAATATTAAAAAATGTTTTTTTACATATGCATTAAGATGTGAGAAATGTAAAGAAAGAATAATGATGCATTGACATATTTAGAACATAATGGTAATAGAAAGTACTTTGGCAAAGAAAAAAAATATATGAAAGAAATCATGAAAAAATACAAGAATTGTTATATAAACAAAACTATTTTTACATGGAAAAAAGAGAAATATTGAGTTACTTAAGCAGATTACTAAAGGAAGATGGTAGTACAATGAGAGAAATAAATGTAAAAGGAGAAAAATAGAAAGAACTCAGGAAAAGATTATGAATAGTGTAATACAATATGTACAAGAAATGTTTAAGAAAAAAAGAAGGTAGTGAAAAAACATGCAATGTAAAAAAGTTAACGGAAAAAGAGAATAAAGAGTTGGAAAAGGCAGTTCCATTAAATGAGCTAGATAAAGTATTCAGACAAGTAAATATAGATTTGGCTGCAGGACCAAATGGAATATAGTATGATAAAATTTATGGAACTGGAAAAAAGATATTTTTAAAGATTTTGAATGAATGGCTAAATAAAAGTTTTATGTAAAAAGAATTATGTAGTAGAATACTTAAATTCATATGAAAGAAGGAAGATAAAAGACAATTAAAAAACTTGAGAATATAATATAAGTGAGAAAGTTGGGAAATTGTGTCTGTCAGCATATAGTAATAATAAATAAGGATATAGGAAAATAACTTATTAGGGTGGCAAAAGCCAGGGAACTTTTTTGGCTAGGCTTATATAGGCCCCAGGGCCGATAGCCTAGTACCTATCTATGAACCTATGGGACTATAAAGTAAAAATACTTGTAAATGGCTGGTTAAGCCAAGAGGTACATATGAAGAGTGGTATAACACAAGGATGATCAATGAGTTGCATACTTTTTGCATTAGTTATGAATGCAATAGTATTTGAAATAAATTACAAAATGAAGGCAGTGAGGTATATAACACCTGAAGGGCTACGAATTTCAGTTCTGTTAACATATGCAGATGACATTATAATAATTGAAAAGAATAAAATTTGCATAAAAGAAGCAATAATTTGCACAAATCAGTGTCTAGAAGTGACAGAGAAGGCTTTAAATAAAGAGAAAAGTAAAGGTTTAGGTGATGTAGTATAGATAGGGGTATATATTTTACAATGAATTAAATTTCTGTGTTAGGTATACAATTTGGGAATAAAGATGTAAGTAGAATTCAATAGGAAACAATAGAAGACATAAAACAAACTTGTCTTTTCTGGAGAATATATAAGTTATCATTCATAAAAGGCTTATTTGATAAATTTAGTACTGTTGGGAAAGTAGCATACTTAGCATGTTTAATTATGTTGCAAAAAGTATTGGAAAAGGAATTCTTGCAGTTATTATTTTTCATTTACATTGGGTTCTGGATTAAATCATGTAAAATAGATGAGTTTTGTATGTAAATAAAGAAGAAGGAGGTTTAGAGTTAATTAACCCAGTAGTATATGTTGTTTCAATAAATTTGTACTACGTGTTAAAATGGATAAACGAAAAAGATGAGAGATTAGTAGTAAAAGTGTATAAATAAAAGTATGATTACTTTGGTGTATGGTAAAAAAAGTAAAAGAGAATTTTTTTTATTTTTTTAGATTAAAAAGAAAGATAAGTAGTTGTAGATGTGTTTCAGTTAATGTAAATAGTTGGATTAATAAAGGGAGAAGACCTGCAATTTTGCAATGGAGTAAAATGTGAAGCTGAGGAAATATGTTGGCAGGATACAAGCTATATTTCAAAAGAAGATAGAGTTCATGTATAAGCATTGTGGGATGGGGTGTATTATATGGAATTATGGAAGAGAGAGCTGTTCAGGTATTTTTTTTTGGAGAAGATTTTAAAGTATTAGATTTTTGTGTTACAAAGGCTGGTAAAGTTACTGTTGTAGGTGTCAGGAGAACTGAGGATGTTTTTAAGCTGATAGGTATTTATGCTTTTACTTCAATGAAAGAGATGGAAGACTTGTTTGAGTCTTTAAAGGTGTATGTTATAATACATATGAAAATTATTTTAATGGGGAATTTTAATTTTGGATCAACTCATTAACACCTATGTGGTGTGGAATGTCATGCCTCTAGCAACCTATACACATCATGTTTTCCAAAGTATTTTCTGAAAAATAAATTTAAAAAGCATCAGATAAACAACTGTAAATATTCTGTGAACAATAAAAGCTATTAAAACTCTACAAATAGTAATGCTATCAGTAAGAATATTCTTTACAGAGAGAATAGTGCATAGTCATTTCCTTAATTACACACACAACCCCCAACTTACATTTTTTATAAACTTTCACAAATAAATTGTCATATCTTGAAAAATGTACAACCTAAACATATATTGTTAGGATGTTTTGTTAACCAAACATAAATGGCAACAAGATAGCCCTCTGTAAATGCATGTTTATTGAGATATTTATAGAAATATGAAAACACATCCTTAATTATATAATTAGCAAAACAAATAGTGGATATCTCTTAAGATGTGCAACTTACAGTGCAATATCAAAGATGGTTTTCTTCAACAAAATCTAGAGTTTCAGTTAACATCATGCAACAGTTTGTAAGTCATTTGTTTTTTCAAGTATTAAATGCATATGAAAATATTCCTTATTTTCATAATTACTAGCAATTATCAATATTTCTACGAAAGCATGATATAAACCAACATTGAGTGTGAATTGTCCTGTCTCCCACATTGGTGTTTCACGTAATATACATCAATAACATGTAGGTCTTTCGATTACAAAAATATGAACATACATTTGAAAATATGAATATTTAAGTGGCAATCAAAAATTAATTTCTCTAAAGCAGGGCCTCCTAGACTAACAATTTTAGAATAATTTTCTTAATATCTCCTTACCCTATAATACTGGCTGATTGACTAGTAAGTCACTTATTTAAAGAAGCCAAACCCAAAATAGGTCTGGATGCCACAAAACAGTATGGGTATGAACTGGAAGTATATAAAAAAGTGTTTTAGGGTTGAGTGAGTTAAGAAAGTGTAAAAAGAAATAAGGTTTGGAATTTAAGAAATTAAAATAAGTTATAAAATGCGGAGATTTAAAAATATGGAATACAGAAGAGTGGACATATAAAAGGGGTGTTTTGCATACAGATATTGATTTAAGTTATCAAGCTTATTGAGATAAATTATAAGTGGTAAAGTTTTCAATTTTTTCTGATATTAAAATTATTTGGATAGAATATGGAAAAAATAATGAGGTAATAGTTTTAGGAAAAAGAATTAAGAGATCAATGTAAAATACTGCAAATGTGGTATTAGAAAGGAACATTGATCAGTTATGAAATGATCATGAGAAAATGAAAGAGTTTTATGATTCCTGATTTGAACTGTGTCTAGTATTTAAAGGAATTTTTTTTTGGAATTAGAGCAGAATAAAAGAAAACAGGATGCAATGAATTATGGGACTACAGTTAATGATTTGCGGATATGTTTATAGATTAATTCTAAAAAGGATTTTGGGTTTGAAATAAATGTTTCTTTTTTTAGAAAATAAAAAGAAAATTGAAAGTTTGGTATATAGGCAAATATATACTGTTTGAAGGGTACAAAATAGGAGATTTCTCCTTTTTTGGGTAAGCAGGTTAAGGGTAAAATTTGTATTATGAATGAAATACAAATAGTGAAGGGAATATTATTAAGAATCAAAAATATATGATAGTTTGATTAGAGTGGTTACTTTGGAGGAATATGGTTTTGGGGGGCATTTGAAAGTTGTATTCTATATGTAACAAAGCTAAGATGAGGGTATTGATAAATGGATGATTAACTCCAATAGAAATGAAAAGGGGTTGAGGCAAGGTTGCTCAAGAAGTGGTATTTTGCTTTATTTAATTATTGCTGTTTGTACAAAGTTGTCATAATTTATGTTAGAGGGAAGATTTTTGGTGAATGGTAAAGTGGTTATTCCCATTTGTTTAATTATGCAGAAAACATTATTCTTATAGCTAAAGATGAAATGTGGATGGTACTGTTATCAGGTATATGGTGGATTGTATGGGGATGTAGGTTTGGGGTTAAGTAAAGATAAAAGTTGTGGTATTGGAAAAGAAGGAGAAATAGAATATATTAGGTTTTTGATACATGAAAAATGGAAAGGTATTCAACAGATTATAAGCTAGGAAGGTTATGGGAAAACATTGAGGGTGTTGAATAAAAATGTTTATTTGATCAAGTCAGGGATTTGCAGTAAGATATGATATTTGACTAAAGTGTTTATGGTGCCAGGTATGTTAGAAAAAGAATTGTTGAAAACATCTTCTTTTTTAATTTTTGCTTGAGTAAATTGAATCCTGTTAGGAGTGTTTTGAATGTGAATTCTAATGGTGCTTCTATGAATTTTTATAAAATGTTAGTGGAAAAAGAAAAGAGAAATTTTATATTTCTGATATTGAATTCTAAATAAAGAGAGATGTGGATAATTGATGGATGAGGGGTAAGAAAAATAGTGCAACAGAAAAGAGATCATGAAATAGCAAAATAAAATAAGGATGAATGGGATAACTCTGTGATGGGTTTAGTATGGGAGTTACTAGAGCTGTCAAGTTAAAAAGAAAATTGTAGGATGGTTCAGTGTTAGGATTTTTTTTGTTCAGATTAGAAATAAATAAGTTGCCAGTGAAGGGTAATATGTTATATAGGATAGTATCATAAAGATTATGTCTTTTTGTAATGAAATAGAGACTGCAGAGCATGTTTTTTAAATATGAAATTATAAAGAAATTATAGAAAATAATTTTGAAGTGTTTTCATTGGGAACTATAAGAAAATTAGAAGACCTAAATATTACTATGATTCTGTATGCATATTATGGGGAAATAAACAAGGAACTAATTGACAGCAAGGATAAAGGTCTGTTTGGAGTAATTTGGAATATATGTGAAGCTAGATGAAAAGAGGTGTTATTTAATACGCAGTGCAATTTAGCTGAGGTTCTAAGTAAAGAGAGGTTTTGGTTGTGGCAAAAAGAGTATGTGTATGGGGGAATTTTGTGTGAATTAATAATTACAATATTCTTTAAGGCATTTATGCAGTGTAGTGGTGCAGCGGTTAATGCTGTTGCCTCACAGCAAGAGGTTCTCTGGTTCGATTCTCAGCTGGGGTGCCTTCTGTGTTGAGTTTGCATGTTCTCCCTGCGTTCCGTGGGTTTCCTCCGGGTACTCCAGTTTCCTCTCACATTCTAAAGACATGTTTCTGGAGCATTTCTCCCCGGGCCTCTGCTGAAAACAGGATCTGTGGAACCTAGTCGGACTTTCCCGGTCAACAAATGTTAAAATAAATTTAATATTGTTTATTAGTATTAATGTTAGTTTTGTAATTTTGTACTTGTGGAAAAATATGGTAACTGTATAAATTGTAATTAATATAAATATTATTTGCTATTTATAATGTAAAAGTGCCTACGTAGTAGTAATAAAGAATCCCTACTCTTTGGAGGACCCTTTGTAAGGTTATCACTAGGTGGCACCAGAGGACTATCTAAGATGGAGGCTGTGAGTGGATATGAGCTGGAGAAGGAGAAAACCAAAACTGTAATTCAGAGGGAAAAATATGTTTTGGAGGTGAGTCTGTTTTAGAGAAAAATGATGTAAGAATCACAGCCAAAAGAATCAGTGCCCATGCAGTGGAGTGTGGTAATGGAAAAATATTTGGCAGTGAGGAGATGGCAGAAATAAAATAGACAAATGGGCAGGGGGAGTCTTGAAGAAGAAGGGAAGAAATTATATAAGTATAATAAGAAAACTAATAGAAAGAATGATATTTAGACAGAAGTATTATTTAAAACAGAGAAAAGAAGAAGAAGTTTCCTCAATTTGGGATAAGAAATGAGGTATACTGAGAGAAACAATTAATGTAATAATGGGTGATAAAGGACAGTTAAAATATAAACACTGGAAATTATGGATATAGTTGAAAGGAATGCACAGAATATATATCAGGAAAAGGATGTGACGGGAGTGTGGGGAAAGTAAGGAAGATGAAAAAAGAGTTAGTGGAAGAAAAAGAAAAAAAAAATAATCAAGAAAAAGAGTTAGAGATGGTCTAAATGAAGCAAAAAAAAAAAAAAAATCCACACCAGATCCAGATGGATTAGGTATAGTTTTTATAAAGCAATGTCAGATGATGAAAAGGATGTTTTTTCTGGAGATATTGAATGAATAGATGGAAGAAGGGATAAAATGAGAAAATATTTGGAAGGGGTTATATGGAGAAAGGGAGAAGAGAAGAAGTAAAAAAATGGAGACCAATTAAGTTGGGAAATATTGACTATAACATATTTATGAAGATTATTCAGAAAAGAATGATAGATGCCATTAAAATATGATGAAGAGGGATGTGGTATTAAAGGTAAAAGTTTAAATTAAATACTAATGATGGTTAAAGACATGTTTCAGTGTATAGATAAGGTGGAAAGAGATGGAAAAGTAATATTATGTGATATGGCTAAGGGAGTTGATAGTAGTGAACATGGGGATATGGTGAACATTTTAAAAGATAAAAGGTAAAAGAAAAAAATAGGTGGATAGTGAGAAACGTTTATGAAAATTTTGTGTGATGGTGAATGGATGAGTAGGAAAAAAGATAAGACAGGGAACAGGGGTAAAACAGGGTTGTCCACTGAGCATGTGGCTGTTTGTGATGGTAATTAGTGAGGATAGCACAGATGGTCTCCTCCTTTTTTTTGGAGACCGAAAAATTAAGAAGTATGTTATTGAATAGGGGGTTAACAAGAGCATTTACTGATAGAAATTTTTAAGGAAGTACACCAAAAAAGAATTAGTGGTTTGTATAAACCTCTTTTGGGAAGCGATTCCTTAAATAACAATAAGAAGCAAGCAAACAGCACTATATATTATAAGGCTTTTACTATGACATATAATTGCAATGAAAATGCAATTAAGTAAATATTGTTTAACAACTTCAAGATGCTCGAGATAGGTGGACTTGATTTAAGCAAAGTTGGACAAGGACCCCTTGTTATCTTAAAAGAGATTGAAATGCAAAGAAATTTTTGGAATCAGGAAGGGGTACCCATGAGAAGGGTAGTGAATTAATAGGGATGAGCAAATGTGGTAGGTGTTCTCAGTGTCTCTTTATTTTGAAAGGGAACTTTATTGATATACCTGGGTTTGGAAAGATTTTTCCCCAAAAATGTAATTGTTACAGTAAAATGTTGGTTGTTTATGCTGCCTATTGAAGACAATGTACTGTATTTTACCTTGACAAAACAGAGAGGTGTTTAAGGGCACATATTTGTGGACACCTGATGGATATCAAGATTAAGAAACAGAACAATACCCTGTCTAGACATATTCACGAAATGGAGGGACACACCTTTAGATTTTTTATTATAGATATGATTGATTATGATCAGAGAGGTGGTCCATCAAAAATTAAACTTGAATTTAGACAGAGTGGCAATTGAGAACAAATGGGACAGGGCCACATGGTTTGAATGATCATATTCTCTTAGTAGTTTCCTTAAGCATAAAACATAAAGCTATGGGGTAACAATTTATTATGTAGCTGAACAAAAGAGATTTTTTAAGATGGAGATTGGATTTGTATGTATGAAAGAATATTTCAGAATTTGAACATATGGAGATGAATATTTTTGGTGAATAAAAAACAAATGGTTTAATAAGGATGGTGCATTTGATTTAATGAGTATGTATTTCTTTAATATAATGAATGTATATAGCTTTGATCCCATTGGATGAAGATGATGTTTGGGTGTGTATATATACAATTACCTAAAAAGCTTTTGATTTTAAACTCTGAAAAAGTCCTGATCCACCAAGGGACGAAAGTGCTAAGTTTTAAATAAAGGAAGAAACCACATTCGTTCTTGGTGTTTGGTCCTTGGTGATTTGATACAATTGTGTTGGTGATCCATGGTTTGCATTTGCTTCAGATATAGTCTTGGTTCTCCTGTCTCTAAAAAGGAATTGTTCACACCTATGACTTTTAGTTTTAATTGGCTTGATTTATGGTAATGAATTAAGTTATGGAAACATGTAGGTCAAGTTTAGAGCATGGTAGATGGAAAGCTAAGGAAAGGATAACGTTACCATTAATGTTCACCTATACAGATGATTTGGTCTTTGCAGCCAGAAACAAATATTGGATGAATGAGATAAATTTTACGTACAGTAGAATTAAAGTTAAACAGGTCTAAAAGTAAGGGGTTTGGAGTTGTGGTAAGAATGTCAGGAATGTATTTACTATTCTATGGGTTAAATTTGGAAAGGAACAATTAGTAACAGAACAATGGAAACAAATTCTACAAAAAAAGTAAAGTTGACAGATTTGTGGTGGGTTTTTCAGTTGCCACTAAGAAATATGTGTTAAACTCACATATTTTAGGAAAGCTAGCATATTTAGGTAGATGTACATGTTTCCAAGCTGTTTGGGAACTGAATTATTGGGTATCTTTTTTTGGTTTTCTGTGGTTCAAGGTTGAATCCAGTCATAAGAAAAGTGGGGCATGGATTTAACAAATCCATTTGTTTTGATTATGTCAATACACTTGTTTTGGGTGTTAAACAGGTCTGAAAAAAGACAATAGTAGAAAATTTGTTATTTGAAGAATATAAATGTACATGGAAGGGGAGGGGTAAGGAATGGAAAAGAGAGAAAAATAGTTTGGAAGAGAAAAACTATGATGGTAAAATAAAGACATGGAAAATGATATAAATGAAGTAGAGATGGAAAGGAAAAAATGGTATAAAAATAATGAAAGCAAACTATTATATTGATCCTTGGGAGAAAAATGGGGGGGGGGGGGAGAATGTAAGAAAGCAATAAAGAAAAGGCAGGAAAGAACTGAATCTTTTTTTGAACCAAGTAATTTTCTGTGGCATTTATTATTGGACAATCTGCTAATGAAAAGTAACAAATATAAAGTGACAGAACAAAGAATATATAATAACTGTAATACTGAAAATACATCACAACTCTGATTTTTGAGTTGTAAGAAACATGAAGATTTTTTGAACATTATTTAAAGATGTTTTGTTTTGTTGTACTGCGAAGGTGGTGCTGCGGTAGCATTGTCGTCTCACAGTTAGATGTTGCCCGTTCGATTCTCAGTTAGAGCGTCTTCTGTGTAGCGACATGCGTGAATGGGCGTTCCTTCGTTGAAGATTGTGCATTAGGCCCGGCAAGCCAGTAAGTAAAAATCTACTGCCAATCATTAGCGGAGCGGAGTTCCGCTGTGGCGACCCCTAACCGGGAAAAGCCGAAAGACACAAACAAATTTAAAGATGTTTTGTTACTCGAAAAATATTGATATGGACATGGTGCTATAGGGGTAACATAAGGTTAAGGGTGAAAAAGAAATTGAAAAATGGGATAAAATTTTATTCCTTGCCATTTTGTGCTTATATAAAATTAATTATGAAGAATTGCTATATATAAAAGGACAGTGATGAAGTAATATGTCATATAAAGAAATTGTTATGGTAGAAAGGGTGCGAGAATGAAATGGATATTTCAAGTATTTAGGAAAATAAATATGTAAAGTGTTTATTGCAATGTATAACATGTGATATAAAGATGAAAGAAAGATGGAAACTGTTTATCTAATAAAGCAACACCTACTTTTTGATAGGTGCCGTGGGGTGTTTTATATCCACCTGAGCTACCATCATCTCAAACAGATGGAACCTCAATTTAACATCTCATAAGAGGGACAGACCACTCAGGAGTGCAATACGCTCCATTGTGCTGTACTGTAGTATCAGTAATCAATCTACCTGGTGTGGGAATAGAACCCACAGCCTTCAACACCAACAGTGAGTGTGCTACCTATTGTACTACTTGACACATTTGCTCATTCTGAAGCAGAAACAATAAAGGGGCCATATAAGTCTGTTTAGATGTTAGCAAACAATGCAGACAGAGTTACTCGTATAAACTCTGCAGATATCCTTTCAAGAGACTCTTAAATAAAGAATCCTTTTTTCAATTCACATTCTGACTGAATGGGCAAAATAACCTGAGGTGAACAAAAGGGTCAAAAATGCCACATTTTAGAGACAGAATGCCTTGTATACAAAACAATCTTAAAAAGAAAAATAAAATCATATTGGTATACCAGCCTCATTGGTGCTTTTGGGTTATGGCAGGTAATAACACAACACTTACTACTTAAAGTAATGCAGGGAAATTAGTGCTGCACAGAATATCAATGCATTTTTTCATTTTCTTAGCATTATGGCCCTTTAAGGCTAAGACTGTTGCTTTCTTCTTGTCATTGGACCAGTACTAACAGTGGCTTCTGAAAGTGGTCAATCTACATCATATATAGGTTCATAGGTTAGTACTAGGCTAACTGCCCTTGCGAGCCATTGTAAGCCTAGCCAATTATCCCTTGTGAGACTCAAACTCTGCACCTTGTGTTTGTAAGGCAAACACCTTAACCATTAGGCCACCCTCCCAACCCATATGGTTAGGCTACTGCAGTGTCCCATGGTAGATCTAGGCTTTGGCATGTGGGCACTATCTACATTTGTCCCAATCAGTCACCTTTTTGCCATTCTGGCTCATCATCCTTGTTGGTTTACTGTTAGCTCTTTTCTGCCACTGCCTGTTGTTACAAATGGACTTGGCAAGTAGTCATTGATTAGTCTGACCTCATAAGCTGGGTGGTAGATGTGTGAAATTAAAGCTGGGAGGTAGATGTGTGAAATTCACATGTAGTCTTTCACATAGTGAATACTTGAACTGCCAGTGGACTATTGTTATATTTTAGAATAAAGACATTTAGGTACTTATTTCTATACAACTGGTGCAAACCTCATTAGTACTTAAACTCGTCAACAAACAAAGACCCTGTTCTCTCTCCACTGATGATCAACCTGCAGAATTTCTACAACTTGGAGCCACAGCAATTGCCTATCCTGTTAGTATACTAATAAATCATTCCATCACAGTGTCATATGTCCCCCTGCTATGGAAAAAATCCATTATTACCCCACTACACAAAGGTGGCAACACCTTTGATCTCTCAAACATCGACCTATTTTAGTCTCGCCCCATTATTGAAAATCCTAGAGAAATGTATACATCCGAAACTATAACCTACTCACCAACACCCAGCATGGATTTCGCCCAGCACACAGCACCACTACAGCCCTACTGTCATTCATATATTCTGTTTTTAAAGCCTTGGATGCAGACCTTATTACTTATGTGATCCTATTAGATCTATCCAAGGCTTTTGACACAGTATCACACACCAAATTACTGCAAAAACTAGAAGCCATAGGCTGCTCCCCAATGCACTTGCTTAGTTTTCAAGCTATCTACAAAATAGGAAGCAAGCTGTAAAATGGCAAACTAAACTCTCAGACCATCTTGACAATAATATATGAGTTACCCAGGGCTCAAGTCTAGGACCACTTCTCTTTAATATATTCATAAACTATCTGCACAAAGCATGCCTACAAAGCACCCTTGTCCAGTACGCTGGCGACTCCACCATAATTTCCACGTCCAGTAACTTATCCAATGTATGAAGGATCACATAAACCACTTTTACATCCATTGAAGCATGGTTAACTGATGCACAACTATTATTGAACCACCCCCCCAAAATCAAAATTCCTGTTATTTTCATCAAAAGGACTAAGCTCTGACATCAAACTTCTCTCTCAGAACAACACAATAATAGAACAGGTCAAAACAGCAAAACTACTAGGAATAACAATTGATTACAAACTCACGTTCGAATGCCATATTTTGAATACAATTAAAAAGACCCACTTCAAAGTAGGTAGACGCTACTGTCACAGACTTTACCTAGACAAACCTACAAAAAAAAGCTTGCAAACACTTTTCTAATTCCATCCCGCCTTTATGGGAGTCACATTTTCACAAATCTCCATACATCACTCAGAAATAAACTTGAATTATGCTACTACAAAATAGCAAAATTTGCCTCAGGAATGTCCAACCAATCAAATCATTGCCAAGCCATCTCAGAATTAAACTGGTTCAAATTCCCTCACCACTTACACTACACACAACTGACTGTTGCCCATAAGCTCATTTACAAACCTTATAACTGCCCATCACTCCAACCTGTCCTACAAACCTATGTCCCAGCATGTAACCTTCATTCCTCGAATAAGCAGCTTTTATGTATGTCCAAACCCAACAAGAGAGCCGGACAGAGCCTATATTCTTATAAGATTATCAAGCTATGGAACAACCTACCTCTCCTCATCACTCAGCTAGACTCCTTAAATACATTCAAAGCTAAATTCTCATTATCCTTACAATCACATCTGCACCTGTTTAAATCATCCAAAACCACCTTAATTCCATGATGACCCCAGTCCTAATCTTCCACCACTACGTTCTTTCTTTCCCTTTCTGTTGCTGTGCAAACAAGTTGTCATGAACTTCCACTCAGTACTGTTATTTCTACCGCCATATATCCAAGTCACTGTGTCTTAGCCATGGTCCTTTTTCACCTTTGTATCAACATGCATTCCTAACTGCCTAACTTCAAGCCTTTTTTTCTTTCCTTCCTCTTGAAAATCAAATGTAAAACAGGCTGACTTTGCATTGTATTTGACCTTTCACCATTTTATTTTTACTTAACTGCTAAAGTGATATGTATCAATCTACTGCATTAACTTTGTGTATTGTACTTAATATTTCAACTACTATCTGTATAGTATAATTTGTCTCGAGAAATTTTTACTTGTTGTATTATGTGGGGCTTTTCCTCTGGGCCTCCACTGAAAATGTGTCTTTGATCCAGTGGACTTTCCCAGTCAACAAATGTCAGTAAATAAATAAATAAATGTTTCTGTCCATACAACTTGTTTTCACATTCACAGTATAGTCAAATGAAAGCTGGACCATTTTTAAGTACCACAGCCAGGGTTAAAACTGGTGGTGGGCCCAAGGTGACATGCACTCTAACCAGTTATTTCTTACTTATGTTTCTATGTCAAGCAAGTCCTCGAGCATAAAGTGAATATAAAACATTGTGCAGTTTTTAGTAAAAGGCATATTTTTCTGATTTAGTAATGACACTGTCCAAACTGATGAAGATATGTCTGAAAATCTTTAGTACTGATAAGATTTAGGTTCAGTTTACTTTAAATCTGTGCAGATTGCTCAGGGCTTTGCTTTTTTTTTATACTCTGTGATAAGTTATAACAAAAACTGTACTGTTCTTGACTGATTGCATAGGGGAAGGAACTTGTCATTCTTCTGGTCTGTAATAACAAACCAAGAAGGCTGGCAATGTAGCAGAGAGGGTTATGGCTAAAGTGTTACATTACAGTCTTAGGACCCCTGCTTTTATTTTCAGTTGGGAAATGTGTGCTTTCTGGCAAATCACTTTACTAGGCAGTGCCTACCAGCTGCCACTGAAACAAGACAATTATGTCTAGTGTGGTTACTCAGTGAAGAAAGAAATACATAAACCAGCTTATGCTTAGTGCTGTATTTATCAAATGGTGCACAAGGCATGCCAGCCAGCAGCCAACTTATTGGTTGTATTGAAATCCACAGCTACTTACTGACATTTTCAGAAAGTGTAGTCATTTCATCCTTGGAGTAAATGTGTGCGTGTGTATGTATGTGTGTGTATGTAACAAAGAGAGACACAGAGAGCAAGACAAAGAGAGGGAAGAGGAGTGAAGACAACATTGCTGTGCCCTATTTCAAGAAAGACTGTGTTTTAGTGTAATATTCCAGAGAAGAAAAGTCTATTGGAGGTGCCATTTATTTGTAATTCGAAATGGTTTAATAGACATGTAAGTGACTCATTTTTTTATTTTAGCTATGATGTAATTCAGTCTCCCCACTACCAGAAATGCAGTGATATAGGCAATTTAATATTATACCATGACCCCCCATTAATATTCCAAAACGTGCACGCTGATTGGTCAGTGTGCACATTGTAAATCGACTTATACTAATGGTAAAAGGTCCGGTCGCCCAGACTTTTTCCATTAGTATAAGTCTTTTTTAAAACATTGTCTCGCTATGTTAATGGAGTTTAACATAGCGAGACAGGTTTTAAAAAAGCAACGGAGATCTCCGTTGCTTTTTTTAAAGCTGTTTCGCTATGTTAAACTCCTTTAACATAGCGAGACAGTGTGCAAAAAGCAACGGAGATCTTGCTTTCTCCGTTGCTTTTTTTTTTAAACCTGTCTCGCTATATTAAATGGGTTTAACATAGCGAGACAGCTTTAAAATAAACAACAGAGATTCTCCGTTGCTTTTTTAAAGCTGTCTCGCTATGTTAAACCCATTTAACATAGCGAAACAGTAAAAAGCAATGGAGATCTTGCTTTCTCCGTTGCTTTTGCCCACAGCTCTGATGTACTGCGTAGGCATACGCATGCGCAGTACATCAGAACTGCCGCAGAATACGAGACAGCTGCGGAAGGGCAGCAAGAAGGCATTATACAATGCCATTATTTAAGAAAAGTAATTATTTTTTTTCTTAAATAATGTCATTGTATAATAACACGCCTGGGTGTGGGTAATGCTGGATTACCACGGTTGGCTTTGTTTGGCCACTCGGGCTTCACCCTCGTGACCAAACCACGCCAACCGTGGGTAAATCCAGCATTACCCACACCCAGGCGTGGGTTATTGCTATAATAAAGCACAGTGAAATGCAGGATGTATTTTAACTTTAGAAAATATGTTGCACATAACCACTAAACTGCACAAGAGCTCTGTGAAAGGACTCCTGTTCAGAAATTGACTTAAGAATATACTGCAGCTCTTCTGCTCATTTTAACTTCAGGCTTAAATATATTTTAAAAGTGCTACACACAATGCCTATATCTTATCGTTCAAAGATAAGCTAGGAGAGGAGATCGAGTAGAAGAATTGTAAGCAGTATCACATAGTTTACAAACAGTGATTTTTAAGTTGTTGAAAGATTTCTTGGTGACTGTTACAGCAAACAACCTTCTTATTTTTTTATTATATAGTAGATCTGCTTTGCTAATAGGATAAATAATTAATTTATAACCACACTCTAGATATCTTTGTAAGCACATACAAGTTTAAGCTCTAAGTTAGATCATGGGGGGAAAAAGAATAAGTCAAAATACCTAACTCACTAAAAAATAGCAATGAGGCTAAGAGACAGAAAGGTAGGGCAAAACAGGACTTGCCTGCTGTTCCCACAGAAGTATATTCTAAGTGGGTTCACTAATAACTGCAGGATCTTGCTTCTCCAGTGTCCTATTAACTGTCATTTTAATTGTTTACTGAAAAATTATTATGCTGAAATGATCAAAAGTGCACCTCTGTCTCACTTTCTCATAAAGTAGGTTAAGTGGTTGTTCTGTCCAAGGTGAAATATTTCACAGATGGATTTTTTTTTCTTCTGGGTATTTTAACTTACACAGAATATATACTTCTTAGCATGTAAGCACACGCAGAGGCAGGAAAATCATATACTTCCCCTAAATCATTTATAAGCTATCAGATCAGTTGATCTGATTATTCAGTGACATTCTAGTCATTGTTAACAAAGAAATGCAGTCTGATTTTCATTATAAATGGATTTAAAAATGTTACTTTTCTAAAGTCATCTGATAACCTTCATGAGGTCCAGAGCTCACGGTTTTCATCATACGATTAACTTTTTTCTTTGTTTATATGAATGCATGTCTTACTTCTGGAAAGGTGATATCCTTATATTAGACAACCGATACACATTTTATCTGACTTAAGCACAGTAAATAGTGTGACAGCTATTTGTGTAGGTGTTTATGAGGGGAAAGGGGTTACTCTGAGATTGCCTTAATAGTAAGACATTTTCAGATATAACCAGTGGGCAGTGATTTTTTTTATTGTTTGTGTTATTATTATTGCTATGTACTGACACTGTCAGGGAGATGGCCTTTGAGTTTATTACCACTGTTCTTCTGGTAAAACTTGATGCAATGTAATAAATCATCATCTCTAATTCTCAACAAGATACTTCAGTTAAAAATATTGAATTTGTACCTGTTAAAGAGATGCAGAGGCTTAGCATTAATGATAAGGGATAATTGTTGTGTGGACATTGAAATATCAGAAAATACATTGTTTAAGATAAAGAAGGTATAGGTACACAGGCCAGCATTAAATATGCAGGCATTGAGACTTGGTGAATAGCCTCACAGGTGTTAGTTTACTTATTTTGCTGACTACTGGAATCAAGAACACCACTGCGCAACTGCTGAAAAAGCCAAATAGCTACTAGTAAAACAAAGGTGACTTGCTACTTGGGGTAGTGAATTAGTCAAACTACTACATGACCAAGCACTCTCGACTTTGGTATTAGAGCTCCTAAAACAAATTACCCCCTACTACTTGGGGAGCCTCAATCACTCTGATCTGCTTCTTCAACCCGCCACATCCAGGCTCCACATTACTGACCACTGCTTTTCCTTTTTAACCCCATAACTCTGTGAATCTCTCCGACCCTACCTGGAAGACATTACCTCATAGTCAAAATTCAGGTCAAAACTCAAATTATTTGTACAAAACAAGTGCAGTGTAAGTTCCCTAAGACAAGTCATGTTTCATAATCTCATCCACCTTCACTTCCACCTCGCTCAGCTCATCCCGCCCCTTTTGTACACCTGTTATTAACATGATCCACATATTGTGGTACTGTTTTACATTTTGTAGTATACCTTTTCTCACTGTATGTATGTTGTAAATTCTTGTATTTCAGTTTTTTGTACATTATGATAATTGGCGTTCATTGTACTAATATATTCAGATCTTTTTGCAACAGACATTGGCTACTTTATCTCGAGGCTGAAGCTGAAATTCGTGTGATTAGTGATCTACCCTAGTTAACACATTTAAATAAATAAAATAAACTCAGTAAATCCCACTGAACCAAAGTTTCCTTATCAGGGGTGACCCCAGGAGAAAATGTCCACTATTAAAACTTTGAGCTTTTATTGACAGTAGTTTATATGAAACTTTAAACATTTGCTTGGAATATGGAAAGATACTATAAAACATTGGGAAGAATCAAGAATACTCACATGGGCACAGAAGGGACATATAAACTCCATCCAGACTGCTGAAAAGCAGCATTGTTAATCACTGCATTGCCATACCCAGATAGACTGTCACGTTTAATTTATTTAGACCTGAATAAAGTGTTAGGACAGAACTGTATCTAACTATTCCCGACACATCGCTATTATAGCTTTTTACAACAGACGGCAGTTTACCATACATAGTGCAAGAAACCAAGAGAGAGAAAACAGAGAGAGACAGAAAATACATTTGCATGTGTGTGTATCTGCCTGTGAAACATGTGCACTGAGTGAGAGGGGATGCCATTTCACAACCTTACAATTAACGAAAGTATGTTTCTCTGTTACACCACTAGTGAAACAGGCAAGTGCTTACTATATTCCTCATTAAATGATTTACAGAGAGAGAGAATGAAGTGTCTGTCATGATATTAAAACGTTGTTATGTAGTGTTCAGTCATGTGTTTATAAAGGAGCTTGAACCCATCCACTACTACAATAAAAACAAACTGAATAAATGCACTACCACATCAACAGATCTGCATAGTTTGCTAATAAATATTGAAAAAACTGTCACTGAGAATCATAGGCTAGTGAAAACAAGATAGGACTTAAGATACCTCTTAAAGTCAGCCAGCATGGTGGCTGTACTCATTCACTGGGAGCGAAAGATCCAGAGGCAATGTACTGTGTGACAGAGTGAGTAGCACTACTTCACAAACAATGCTCATTTCCAGCACCTGTAAAAATGAGGAACGCAAAAACTTTATGCATTTCTAAGGTATCACGAGTTACTTCAGATAATGGCAACCTAAGTCATGCAGGCCTAAATACACTTAAGACTAAAACAATAAAGGGGATATTGAGACTGAACTGGTATATAGTGTTAACTCTGCAGAAGCACAGTAATATGAAGGTAACTAGTACTACTTGCATGAAACTAGGCTGTAGGATTCTGTATTAGTTGCAATCATTTACGTTCAGTGTTAGAAGACCCTGGGTACACAGAATTACAGTATGCAGAATGACAGAAATGTCCCAATGGGGAAGAAAGTTATGATGTGGGCAGTGTTCCTTAAATGGAAACACGATGAATAACAACATATGACACCTGACCTCCAAATTACAATCTGTTGTCAAACACCACATCAAGATTTGTTAAAATTCATAGAAATTCTACTTTATTGATAGACTTACAGCAAACTCCAAAATAAGTATAAAATCAGCAATCCCCAACATTGACTTTAACAAAAATAGAAACACATTGGCAGGACAAGCATCCTGTAGTTCCACATTTATAACTTCATCTCTCTCTGTTAACACCTTATCTTCTTTGTTTTAAATTGTTGTCAGTTAAAATCTCATTGACTAATCCTGTTTTGATTAGATCTGTTGTGATCAAACCCATGCATTATAATTTTTCAATTTGTCCACATACTCTAACTTCTTATCTCCGTAATTTATAGTGAATTTTAAACATAGACACTTTGAATTCTTTTATGTGACATAAATAGCCATGGCCATTGTATTGGAGGTATTAAATTTCAGATGAGTAATTCATTCAAGTTTGGAACCACTATAATCATTTCCAAAGGAATTCTCTATAAACATTTTGTGCCGAGGTAAGGAATATTAAAGTTGCATATTATATGCACATAAGTGAAACTGAAGACCTCCTCTTGATGAGTTTCTACATTAATAGAGAGAGACTCTAACCCTTGTGGGACATCAGGGATGACAGGCAGGTTAGATAAGGTGTTACTGTCAAATACCATTAATTGATTATGTGAAAAGGTAGGAGGCAAACCAGTCCATAACAGTATATGAAGGCCTTCAATATAATTATCTGCAGATGGTACAAAAGAGTTTTGTGGCTTACCATGTCAAATGCAGAGAAGAGATCAAGGAAGACCAAGTCAAAACAGTAACACCGTTTCATTGTCATAAGGAGATAATTGAAAATTCCAGTAAAGTCAGGTTTAATGCTATGTTTAGTATGGAATCCAGAGTGCAGTCGATTATGGACTTGATACCTCTGTAGGACTGACTCAATATGTGAACAAGCAACCTTTTGAATAACCTAAATAAATGGAAGGGTAATGACTGTATAGCAGTTTATCAGGATTATCTGGGTTAAGTGAAGACTTTTTGTAAGATGGGGTCACTAATGACTCCTTTAGTAAAGGTGAAAATATCTCATTACTCAAAGAAAAAGAAGAGGCAATAAAAACTAATTTAATGACTCACAGAGCTCAGCTCATCAAGAAAAGCAAATTCAGTTTTGCTGGGCAATGGTTCAAGTTGCATTTAGTAGGTCACATGCTAGAAATCAGGGAGATAACATCATTTCTGAATAATCTAACAGTTAAAACTCTTACCAAGCATAAGGTAGAAGCTTACCACAGACACTGTAATGCATTACTTGTATCACATTTTTTATGGTATAAACATGTTTATAAATCTTAGACTTTAAAACACATTCCATTTTGACAACATAAAATGATCTGCAGGAAAGGCAGCAAGCAAGATATATCAGTCCCCTTGTGTTAGAAAGGCACGGGCCATTAAATGAAATGCATTTACTTCATGAAGTCATTGAAATGTTTACAGAATCCTGTATAGATCTACACAGTAAACATGACCCGCAGTTTGACATGCCTTCAGGTGTATTGATGCTAGCTGTTGCACAGGAATTACTGCCACTTCACAGGTTGTTTGACTTGAAGAATGTAGTCAAATTTATCGACTTTTTCAGTGGTATGGCATCTGGCACCCCTTTTGTCTTGAAATCAAATACTTAAGCTGTATTTTAATTGCAGTACATCATTTTAAGCATGATTAATATTTTTTTTCCTCAGCCTACTTATTCTTACCACAGACACTTAATCTTCCCTGAGCATATTATGGAAGTGGAAATTGTTGCCAGTGATGTCAACTTAGCCACAAAGATATGAGTGGTCATCTTTGATCTGCAGATTAAAATAATGTATGGTTCGAGTGACAGGCTGGACTATTCAGCTTGACATCCACCCAGTGGAGCATGGATGGTCATTTTGATAAAGGACTTCTCACTAATCAAGAACATTTCCTTTTTTTTTTTTTTTTGAAATATTTCTGCTTCATAAGCAGCATAATGTGCTTCAATCCCAAGCTTTGCATATATCTTTATTTTATGATAAAACCTCTGCTCCTGTCTGCACAGTTTGCAGACTTTGGCATCAAACTAGGGTTGTCATGGGATGAGGTGAACAAGTTGTATACCAGCTGCAGCAAGCTGATCCACTGAGGACTTGAAGACCTTGTTATAGACCATAAGCAACACATATGGACCACCTGTATTGGTACCAAATTGATCTGGTGGAAAGTAGGAAAAAACTTACCAGAGATTAGAACTCACACAGTTAGGTACAGAGGTGGATGTGCTACAAAATGCCATACTGATTTCTACATGCAGCTGCGGATGGACAGTAGGGGCAGAAAGGTCATGGGCAAATGTTTTTGTCTTTGATTTCAGTTGTATTATTGTCTATGTCTCACTACATAACAGTATCAGAAATGCATTTGTGAAATCTCTTTTACTTTCACCTGGGCTGTACCTGGAATTGGTCAGTTTTGATGACTACACTACTCTGGTAAACAAATGCAAATAAAGCAAGTAAAATAAATACAAGTCTACAGGCTTGGCATAATAAAGTTAAACATCTTCACTATTGCAGGATCTTATGATCTACTAGTATGCAAATATGGAAGTGATGACATTCACAATTAAACCTCCCACCATCGTCACCACTGTCTTTACCTGGCTTTCTTTGAAACATGATAGAGAGAGCAGAACTCATTTTAGTGGCGTGCTATTGCACTCTATCATTAATGTGTGAAATGTTTTCTGTTTCTCTAAGGCTAAAACTAGGATACTATGTATTTTCCAGTGAACCAGGTGGGAAAGTAATGACACTCTCTCTGCAATTCGAAGTACTCTCAGTGTTATTATCTTTAGGTGGTGGGCTGTTGGCAATTTGAGAGGTGTACACTTCTAGGCTAATGACCACTAGGGCTTTATAAGCCTGGCTGTGTAACCCAAATGTGTCCCACAAGTTACATATTTTAAACATTTATATAGATTGTTGGTAATGACATGATTAACTGACTGCCTCTGTACATCAGAGATGTGGGTGCCAGACCAAAGATGAATTTTCAATTTCCCATTCCCAACCAATTGTCCAAGTTATGCTTAAATAGGGTTAGGGAGGGATTTTGTTTCACATGGATAGGGAGTCTGCTTCAGAGAAAGAGAATTCTTTGAGACATGTATCTGTCTGTCCAACATGTCCTGTTTATTTATTTTTAGATCTAGTAGTTCTGATGCTGTTTGTTTTGAAGACGTGCAAAAGGTCCATCACATTGGGGTTCAGGGTTGTCTAGTATGCCAGGCATAGATCACCTCTCAGTAGTCTGTAGGAGACTGAGTACTGACACGGGGCTTTGAGGTGATCCACACAGGACATTTTATTTATGCCCTGTATTCTTCTTGTAAGGAACCTTTGCAGACTTTCCAGCTGCTGCATGTGTTGTGTCAGGGACATACTGAAGGGGGCACTATACTTAATGATGAGTCTGACGAAGGCAGAGTATAGTGGTACAATGTTTCCAGCTGCTGCATGTGTTGTGTCAGGGACATACTGAAGGGGGCATTATACTTAATGATGAGTCTGATGAAGGCAGAGTATAGTGGTACAATGTTTCCAGCTGCTGCATGTGTTGTGTCAGGGACATATTGAAGGGGGCACTATACTTAATGATGTGTCTGACGAAGGCAGAGTATAGTGGTACAATGTTTCCAGCTGCTGCATGTGTTGTGTCAGGGGCATACTGAAGGGGGCACTATACTTAATGATGAGTCTGATGAGGGCAGAGTATAGTGGTACAATGACTGTCCAGTACCTAGATGCCATGCACTTACTTATATGTTGATCAGCATGGAAGGATTTCCTTACTACTTTGGATATATTTTTGCTGAAGGCCAGGTTACTGTCTATATGTGTTCCCAGATCCCTGACTAGTGGGTCAACACTTAGAGGTGTTTTGTTGATGAAGTAGTTTCCTGAGGTGGCTGACTTACCAAAAGGTACTATAATGTATTTCTTGGCATTGTGTTTTAAGCTGTGGCTTTGGCACCAGTAATTTGTCTGTGTTAGACCCTTTGTTAATGTCATGATGGGATTCTGTCACCGCTCCCAATTTGCAGCCATCTGCAAACTTGGTCAGCCAGAGGTCTTTCACATTAGTTTTGACTTCTGAGAAGGAGATGCTAAAGAGGAGTGGGCCTAGCACAGAGCTTTGAATGACTCCACTGGTGACTGGCCTATTTGAGGAGCTGGCCTCACCAATCCTAAATTTGTGGGTCCTATCTATGAGTAAGCTGGCTATCCAGCATGTTATATAGGAGTTTATGCCTAATTCCATAAGTTTGTTAACAGTGCCAATTTGGGGTATTGTATCACATGCCTTAGCCAGGTCAATGTAGAGAGTATGCACTGTTTTACCCTCATCCATTGCTTTGGTAACCTTCTCAAACAAGTCCAACAGGTTTAGTAGGCATGACCTTCTTGAACAAAGTCAAATTGGGATGGAGCCAATGTTTTAAGGTCTCCTGTGTCTTTGCTGATCATTTCATTGATAATTCTTCCTTTGCTTATAAGACTAGTCAGACTAGTTTCTGGGATCTGTTGATGGTCACCCTTATGAAGAGGGATGACAGTGGAGTTCTTCAATCTCATGGCATAAAGCCTGTTTTAAGACTGTAGTTAAACAGTAACTCCAGTGGCCCTGATAAGTCATATTTTAGACTATTCAGAAGGCATCCTTGGATAATATTGGGGCCAAATGAGGCTGTGTTCTTTGGCCTTAGTGGGCACAGATAGGACATGTTCTCTATTTATAGCTGGAGGGATTATATTTGAAGGTATTTCTTGGGAGGTGGCTGGGGCTAAGTGGTAGGTAAAGCTGGAAGTGAATTTGTCAGCCAGCACCTGGCTCAGTGAATATGGCATCATTATCCACTAGTCCAGCACACTGCTGTGTGCTGCCTTTGAGGTTTCTGACATAGCTGAAGAAGGCCTTATCATTGTCCTTTGCCTAGGGGCTACCTTGACCTCATAACTGGCTTTATTGGACTTATTTATCTCTCTTAGCTGCATGTTTATTTTAATGAGAAAGTTCTTATCTTTATGGGAGTTATACTTAATGAGTGTAGCCATGATTTTTCCCTTTTGTTGTATAACCTGTTTAATTTGGGATACCAACAAGGTGGTTTATTTTTGGAGTTAGTTTTGGGCTTACATCTGGTAGGTACATCAGCCTCTATGCAGCTATTGACATTGTTGTATGTGGATGACAGTTAGATGGTGTTGGTTAGCATTGCCTGACTGACAGCACCCAGGATTAAGGATTTGCACAAGTCCAGTAGCCTTTAGCACAGGGTTTTATTCCTTCTACCTCCATTTGTCTGTTGTGTGACTCTAAGCAAATCATTTAACCAGACAGTTTTCTGACATTACGCCCGAAAAGGGACATTTATGTCATGTGGGTTTGTTTGCCCAGTTAACAAAATGTATAAAATAAACTATGAGCCTGCTCTGTTTTTATTTAAGTTCTGTCTAAGCTTTATCACATATTTTAACAATTCTTCAGTATAACAGACATTGTAATTTGCAGCTACTGGTTCTACAGACTGACTACTGACTGCCTGTACTACAATTGTGGATGATTCTTAATAAATTCTAGACAGGGGCAGTATCTAGGCTCAAAGCTTCACATGTTTATTGCTCCTGCACGTCTGTCTGTTTCTGGGGTAGTATGGGCTTCTATTATTTAGCATTTACATCCACTCGCTACTCTTAGGGATTTCCAGAGCATGGATTATTACACTTGTTCCCTTCTACTAGATTTACTGCTAGCCTATGTGCACCTTGCTAACACTCCTTCTTATTGGAAGAAGTTACAAAGACATTATTTGTTGCTACAGATTTTGTTTATTTACAGTTGCTTTTCTGGATCTCACTTCACTTATTGCCCATGCTAAAACGTACTGTCTGGACAATAGTTGGGATTTGTTTAGGATAGTTTGACTGTTGGTTTGGAGTTAATTCTTTTTATTACATCTGTACTACCTTGCCATATAGAGAAGCAAACATAGGATCAAAAGTAATTATATACAGATACACTCCTTCTGATTTTAGGAGCCATACTATTTTGCACTTTTTTGATTTTTAATTTGTTTAATTTTGCCACGCAATCCTCCCCACCTTTGCTGAGACAATACTTTCTTTAAAATACAAAAATCAGTCCTAGAAAGTTTTGCAGGTTTGGCTATGTCTGTATAATACATTGTTTGTAGCATACTTTTTTATGGCATAAACATGTTTATAAATCCTAGATTTCAAAACACATTCCATTTTGACAGCAAAAAATGATATGCACAAAAGACAGCAAGCACCATAAATCAGTTCACTTGTGTTACAAATGCAATTAAATGAAATGCATTTACTTCATGAAGTTATTGAAATGTTTACAGAGTAATATAAAAATCTCCACTGTGAAAATGACCCACATTTTGACATGCCTTCAGGTGTATTTATGCTAGCTGTTGCACAGGAATTACTGCCAGTTTCTAAAAAAAACAACAAAACATCGAAAAAAGCACCCGAAGAGCAACAAAAAAGATGTTTTTAGTGTAGTAAACTTTAATGTTCGCTATTCGTCTCACAGACTTCTTCAGAAATACACTTCCCAAGAACAATTGAACTTACTTAAATATTACAGTCAGTTTAAACACACCAATCACCATCCTACATCAATTAAAATAAACAAGGTACTAAAACAACTGTTAACCTTCCCAAAAACGTTTCTTAAAAAAAACTTTTTGCATTTTGTAAATATAGACTTTAAAGTTTTCTAATAATAACTTTCCTATTTTTTAAAAAACACAATGTTAATAGTGTCATTCAGTCCAGGTGCAGTATATGAGGCAAGTCTGAACTGCCGTTCAGCTTCCCTCTGCTAAACAACATTCCTATAACTACCTCCCCTGTTGTCTGATCTCATAACCTCTATAATAGAAAAAGAAAATGTTCTCCAATTTGTACATACTAAAGAAAGTTTTTACAGAGCATTATTTAGATTTTTGGACTTTATAGCATACTGATGTTGCAATACTCTCTATCTTAAACTTCTAGTGGACATACCAATGTAAAAGGCTGGGCATGTGGTACATAAAGCAACGTATACTATCCCAACGGTACCACAGTCCAACCTACTAGGAATGGGAATAGTATAGTCCAAATGATCCAACACAATAATAGGGCCCTCATGAATAAATCTACATGCTCTACAACCTAAACACTTCACCATACCAACATAACTAAGAGGTGAGGGTTTTAACTCCCACCTATTGCTTTCCAACATTTGCTTAATACTGCAGTATTTCTTATATACAAAATGGGGACTATCCCCCAAAACTTTGGCAATGTCCCCATTACCTGAAATAACCTTCCAGTTTTCACAAATGATTCTACGTATGGCATAGTTGTCAATACTCATATCTAAACAATACCTCGGTCTATCATTTTTCCCAACATTATCTCTAACGTTTTGAGCATGAATTATTTCCTTTTTAGAAAAAACATTTTTTAAAATTGGAGGAAAATACAGTTCCCTTCAGGAAATAATTTTGTTAGCCGTATTGTTTAAAAGATTTCCAGGGTATCCTCTTTCCAGAAATAATCCCTTTATAAATTCCACCTCATTTAAATAAACCTGGTCATCTACTGTCACACGTGATGCCCTTATGAACTGGCCCCAGGGGATGTTTTTTTTCATACATTTAGGACGACTACTTTTAAAGTGTACATAACTATTACAAAATGTATTTTTACGATGAATATTACTCAAAGGAGCATTTAAATTGGTGCCCCAGTGGATATCCAGATCCAGAAAGGACACCTTTAGATCACGGTCACCCACAATAAACTTTAAAAGTCAGTACTCTGACTTGAATGCTTCCACAAATTTTTTACATCAAAATTGTCCTCCTTAGCTATAAAAAGCAAATCGTCTGCAAAACTTTTGTAGAAAACAATATTGTCAAAAGATGGAATGGAGGGCAGAATTTCCACATCCCACCATCCCAAAACCAAATTAGCATAAGTAGGTCCAACTGTGGCCCCCATCGCCACTCCCAGTAACTTTTTGTAAAAACAACCATTAAACATAAAAATAGCTGTTTTCCAATAGCAAGTCTAATAAAAACATGTAAGTAATAATATTATTAATGTCCACATTAGTTTGCTTGCCTAAAAAACATCTAATGTAATCCACCCAGGTGTCTTGGGGGATGCACGTAAAAAGCAAGACAACATCTATTGTAAACATAATAAATTTGGCTCTAATGTCTCCCAAACCAGTGAAAAACGTTCTCAATTGATCCAAAAAATCCCAAGAATCAGCAATATATGATGGCAATTGCTTAACAAAGGGCTTCAAAATGAAATCTAAATATAGAGAAATACAGTCAGCACAACTACCAGAAGCCAAAATAATAGGCCTAAACAGGGGGTTTGTAGTGCTCTTGTGAAGCTTGGGAATCCTGAATAGTACAAAAGTCCTGGGATTCTCCACATACAAAAATTCCAAAACATCCTTAGAAATTTGACCGTTCATTAATAAATCGTACAAAATACTAAAGATGATTACATAGCTCTTTGTAATCTTGAACTTAGATACGGTTTTGTAGTCTAACTGAGTCGTTAACACAGTTTTGATAGCTCTGCTGTAATTAGCAATATTCATGACAACAACCCCATTCCCCTTGTCAGCTTTCATAAATTGTAAGTCACTTCTGTCCACAAGTTCGTGTAAAGCATTAGTTCCACTTTGATTTAAATTGTAAAAAGACATCCTGTTTTTTCCAGTCAATTGCTTCCTAATGTCTCTTTCACAAAAACGTTCAAACACTTTTATAGTGTGTAACAAGCTAGGATTATATGTAGAATGCTTAGATAAACTGTTTTTAAATTCAACGTTGCATAAAATATATTGCAAATTTAATTTTCAAGAAAATAACTTCAATTCAATTAGAGGCTTTGTGACATTACCTCTTCTACTAGGGTGAAAGTTCAGCCCCAGTTGTAAAACCTTGACTTGTTCATTCAAAATCAGAAAGATTGTAAACTGAAATTCTAGAACTACCAGGATTACAATGTGGGGCTTCCTGCGAGACTCGCTTCATCCCCTGCTCTGAGTCTGATAACCATTGCTCCTGCTGCGATTCTTGTTCCTTTGTCGATGGAAACCTCGCTGTAAAAAAAGATTTACTGTTCATATTGTTAACAACATTGCCGGCAGTCCACCCATTAGTGGAACTTGTCATTGGCTGTAAAGAATCCCTGTTAAGAACAGGATCTTGTACTAAACTGTTCACTTTACTTCTCACTACTTGCTGGGTGACATCATTTCCTCCTACAGATGGTGCAGGATTTGAAGATTTTAAAGGAGGCACAGCATTCTCACCGTTTACGATAATGTCTTCGATGTTAACCTTGACATTACTGTTTAAAACAGTCAAATGCTCATTGTTAAAATCGCTACCAGGTCTGGATACACAGGGAATAAAATCATTATATGCTTTTCCAGCTCCATACACTGCTACATCCCTAGCGATCTTCTTAGTTTTATGCTGGATGGCAACTCTCTCGTATTTGTCAACACTGTCAAGAATCTGGTAGTATTCACTTAAAATTTGTATGCTTCTACTACATTGTAAATGAACCAAAACTGTCCTTCCATTTCCTGGACATGACTTTCTTAATCTCTCCAGACATCTTGTTAAAAGAACTAATGATAACTCTGATGTACTTATCAGTTCTTTATGTATCACAATTACCCCACCCACTGTTAACAAAATTAGTTGGAACCTAGCAGGCCTGTTGACAATGATCTCAGAAACAATACTATCAAGCCAATGTTAACCTGTCTTACAAAACATAGTTTTTCAAGAATTCTATTTCTACCAAAAAGTGCTATGGATAACTTTACCATCCAGCCCTTTATCAGATTTATTTTTTCCCAGAGTGGGTGGTAACTATAAAATGTAAATAACAATTAGAGAAGGTAGGTTTATGACAGATGCTAGACTAATAATTACTGGAATGATCCTTACAGATCTTAACATCTAATAATTAATAGCGTCTTTGTCATAAGAAAAGGTACACTTCAAAAATATGTTGTATCATTCAAAAAACAAATCCTTTAATGCTTATTCTCTACCTTCCCAGAAAATAAAAATATCATTCAGGTACCTCAACTATAGTTTGATTCTGGACAAAAAACAATACCAAAGGATGATATTGGCAAAAAACAGAACCAAGACTGACCTATGGCAACTCCTCTGACACGCCTGAAGAACTCACCTTCAGAAATAAAATTATTCTTTAAAACTGTTTCGATAAACTTTCTAGCAATATAATATCTCTATATGACAGACTATAATAAATAAGAAGTGCTTCATGGAGTCACTCTAACCCACAAGTATGTGCAATGGCAGAAAATAAATCTCGTACATCAACTAAGAAAAAATTATTGCAAATAAAACCACAGTTTGCTACAGTGAGCAAAAATGACAAGCATCTTTTAAAACATGCTTTTTGTCATAAAACAAATCTGAACTTTCTGTCCACAAAAAGAGGTGATGCCACAATGGGTCGTATAATAGGTGAGTTTAAAATGTTTTTGTGAGTTTCAAGAATCCCAAAGATTGCTGATATAACAGGGTTGGTTACAGTAATAAAAATCTTAAATTATTATAGAAAGATATTCTCCATGAATAAATCCAGTCACGTAAATTTTGGAATGGGCAATCTTAATTTCATTCCTAAAGTGGTTTGGTAAAAAGTTCAATCTTTATGAAAACTATATCATCTTTGTTGAGTAGCCAGAACTGTTTATGATGACTACTCCACCCCCTATGAGGGGTTACATACTTCTCAAATTCATACAAAGCTTTCTTTCATCACTAGACAGATTATGGAATCTCTTTTGTTCACCAAATGTGATTTGCCAGAAGTCAACTTTACAGAGCCTCTCAAACATGGAACAGTGGTAGGATAAAACTATTATTCTTATGAAAGTGTCAAGATTGAGTGGATACATTATATTTGTCCAATAAAAGCCCACAATTAAGTTTTCTAGTGGAAATCTTAAGTTCCTCAGTTAAATCAGCCAGATCAAAACTTGATCTGGAGACTAATGTGAAGGCTTTACTGAATAGATAAATAAAAGCAGGGGAATTAGTGAGATGATTATAGTTATAAATAGTAGTGTCATCTACATTCAAAATAATACCTATTTTCCATATTTTCCTTGTTGCTTTATTTTTTTTTGTCTAAATCTGTCAAATGGAGATGTGGATGCTGACAAATTGCTAGGTTAGCCATGTTGGATGCTACTGGCAGTTGGAACAGCAACATGGTTTTGATATTTTCACCTGCCACTTGACTTATCATCTCATGCATTTCATCAGATTTTTCTCATTTGAACTTCCACCATTTTTATGCTCAATTTTTGAGAGACTTGGTTGGTTACAATCACCTGCATTAGAACTTAATTACAAACTTGCAGTACTGTATTTTAGTCTTCTAAGTGCAAACTTGCAGTTTTAAAGGTACTGTATTTTATTTTTTTCTGTTACCTAATTGTTTCACCGAATAGTGTGCTGTGTGTCCCTCTGCTGTAAGAGGGGTGGCGGTCTTCTCAATTCTTTGTTATCTGATATTTAACTGTTACCCTAGAGGGGTTCCTCTGTACTTTAAGTTTTAGCCAGAAAGTTTGAGAATTCATTTTATGCTCAATTTCTGAGAGACTTGGTTGGCTACAATCACCTACATTAGAAGCTGAAGTTAAGTGCAAACTTGCAGTACTATATTTTAGGCTTCTGTTATGTGCAAACTTGCAGTTTTAAAATTACTGTATTTTATTTTTTCTGTTACCTAATTGTTTCACTGAATAGTGTGCTGTGTGTCTCTCTGCTATAAGAGAGGGTGGTGGTCTTATCACTTCTTTGTTATCTGATATTTAATTGTTAGCCTAAAGGGTTTCCTCTGTACTTTAAGTGCTAGCCACAAAGTTTGCGAATTCATTTTATGCTCAATTTCTGAGAGACTTGGTTGACTACAATCACCTGCATTAGAAGCCGAAGTTAAGTGCAAACTTGCAGTACTGTATTTTAGTCTTCTGTTAAGTGCAAACTTGAAGTTTTAAAAGTACTGTATTTTATTTTTTCTGTTATCTAATTGTTTCACTGAATAGTGTGTCTCTCTGCAGTCTTGGTGGCTCTGGAACTGCCCGCCCCTCCTGTAAGTCTGTATTTGAACACTCCTCCTGGGTCCATCTCATTTGCTCACTTAACCGAGTACAGTGAGATCATATTCTGAGTCTAGTGTTCACTCTACTTAATACAGAGAGAAGATTTGAGAAGGCCAACCCACTTAGGTTCTTCCTTCCTCTCTACTTGCACTTTACTAACAAACAAATTGCACTTCATTCATCTGCTTTTACTGTATTTGTGTTTCCTCCTACTTTATTTTGCTTTTGCCTCTTCTTAAAAGTACTCAATTTAATTTATTTTGCTGCATTTATTACTGCTTGGTAGTAGCCTGATTAAATTGTAACTGTTATTCTAAGTCTTTTGGTTTAAGCATTTGGGCTTCAGGCCAGTTATTCTACATTAAGAATGTTTGTGGTCTGCACTCTTGAGGGAGGAGAGGCTGGATTCTGCCCTTCTGAGCTGGGAATTTCTGTTCACAGGCTTATTGTGCCTGCTTATTTGAACAGTTTCTTTCTGAAATTGGTGCGCCTTGTTGCTGTAGCATAGACCAGATTCAGGCCTGCTGAATCTAGCCTTCTTTGTATAACTTGAGCACTGATCCAGGCCATCTTTTTTGGAGAAGCTTCCCCTGCACCCTAGTAGCAGGAGTGTGCAGTTAGAACTTGCCTGATTGAAGACTGCTGTGTTTTTTCCTACTTTATTACTAGGGACATTGACTACAACTCTGATCTGAGATATATAACAATAAGTATCCTTTTCTGTGCATTTAAAGTGTTTTTTTATTCTATCTGCTTTATTTTCTGAAAAAAAAAACAAAATAACAAAAAAAAATATACTTGTTTCCCACCTTTCTAAGCTAGTATAGTCCAGTTTTCAAGTTAGTGCTGAATTCAGGGCTGTGTTACAAATCTCTGTGTTTGCCCATACCTTACTTGGATAGAAGGATGTTTCTCTGTTCATCTGTGAGAGAGGGGAGCTTTGAGCAGCCTATCTGTCAATGGAGGAGTGGTTTCAGCCCAAAAATTAGTAGTTTACTGGCCATTTTGGTCCAATTTCTTTTTCATTTCCCTGCTATAAAAAATGCATTTGCCCGGTTTTGCGCACCGGGGAGCGCCAGTTAGCTAGGGTATAACTATTCCTGGCTCCACAAAGTCTACTCTTCAATTTTTCCCTTGGAACTAGATAAACTTTCAACTTAAGCACTCAAGCCATTCATTTCTCAGCCCGGCACTTGCTCAAAACTCATAGCAAGCACTTATACACTCTAGCACTAGACCCCCCCTATACTGTACAGAAGGACAAGGCTCTCGTCGACCTTACCAGCCAATCAGTAAAACAGTTCCCTGTACCTATTCAGGCATGTCCAAAGGGCAGTTTCAGGTGTACTCTCCAGTCCAGGTGGTGAATCTGGGCATTTTGAGGCTATTTTACAACTGCCTCATGTACGCAGACAACTCTCTCCTCCTACCACCAAACACTAATACATGCGAGAGATGCAATTATACAGACAAACTGGAGGCTAAGCTCTCTCAACCCAAGACTGGATCAGACAGTCAAGAGGAGAAGGGAAATACTTGCATCACACCACCAGTCTCACACAGACCCATTAAACCAGCACTGGCAAAAAATACACATAAATACATGAAAACATACTCGGAGGCTCTAAATAAAAATCTGCAAATGCAACAGAGCCCTCCAAAGCAGACATCCAAGCAACCTCCAGCCCCCAACACAAACCATGAAACACATACTTCACAAAACCAGTGTGTCATGCAATCACAGGCCTTAAAGCAAAATAACATACCCAACACACTAGTAATAGGTGACTCTATAGTCAGGCACACTGACGTCCCACTCACTAGGCTGAATAAGGAGAAGGTTACTGTTAGCTGCCTGTCAGGTGCCAGGATCTGCCACATAAGCACTCAGGTCACTCCAGAACAAGTACAAATATGACTCTGTCATTGTCCATGTTGGTGTGAATGACCTGAGGCGTACCTCCCTGGACAACATGAAAAGAGACATGGAAGAGCTCTCTGATCATGTAGCCCAGGCCGGTATGACCCTGACCCTGAGTAGCATCCTGCCCTCACCAAGAATGATACCACGGTATAAAAAAAAATTATCAAGTTCAACAATTGGCTAAGTTTCTGGTTTCATTCAAGTTAGATACAGTGTCTGTCCGCCTGGGATGACATGCTCGACAAGCCATGCTGCTTCACTAGAGACGGCTTGCACCTGTCACCCTTAGGCTTTTGAATACTGGCCAAGGCTCTTGCCACCGCATAGTGCCTTTTTTAGGCAAGGCTCAAAAGACAAACCCACCACTGTAAATAGCACAAGTAACAAAAAACTGAGGGTAATGCTACTCAATGCCAGAAGTCTAAACCTCAGAATGAACACACTCGAGGCACTTCTCAGTATGGAGAAAAATTGATATATGTGCAGTAACAGAAACCTGGTTTAAGGCTCCAGAGAGCACCCCAGCACTACCAGGCTACAATTCATACCATACATTTTGGCCACAGAACCCGGACCAAAATACAAAAGGTGGGGACGTATCCGTATTCATTAAGGATACCCACACCTCCAGATTAGTTGCACAGCACGATACTTCAGAGATCATCCACGTGCAACTAACAATGGGCAAAACTGCAATTCATATTGTAGCTTGCTACAGATCACCCACCATGTCCCAGGACTCCCATTTCATGTTTCTGGAAACACTGGGAAACATAAAGGTCCCACCAAACACCCTAATATTGGGTGATTTCAATTACCCAAACATTAACTGGGAGAACTACTAAAGTACTAACTCCCTTGCCCAATATTTCCTAGAATTTATAAACTCAAACTTCCTGGATCAACTGGTCAACACTCCCACCAGAGGTGACAACATATTGGACCTGGTCATCACCAGCGTGGGTGAACGGTGTTCCACACCAGAGGTCAACACCTTGCTGGTTAGATCTGACCATAGTAGCTTAAACAACCCCTGCACGAACGGCATGTGCACGGCCATACACCAAAATCAATCCAAAAAGAAAAAGCCAGCACCCGACTCCTGTGGCATATCCAATAATGATTTATTCCATAATAGAACAGCAACAATTGTCACAGTACAGCAACATGGTTGTACCGGTTTCGGCCACAGCCTTCTTCAGCAACCAAACATGATGCAAAAATAGTTGTACCTAACATGCCATTTCCTTTCTTATATATTTTTTTTCTGCAGGCAAGGAACGCCCTCTGGTGTATATAAAAAATAATACAGAGCTGACAATCCACATAAACAAATGCAATTGTCTGCATACAATCCAAAAATAAAAGTGAATACATAATTTAAATAGGGATGCTTCAAAAGTGATCATTCAGACCAGGGGGAAAAAGGGCCCCCAATTTTATAATCCACATTTTTTCTTTATTAGTAAGAATTTCATGTAAAACATGGGGTTGTTTGTTCTGGACCCTAATATGATCAATAACCATAAAACAAAAAATACCTGTAGGATGTTTAGAAATATGCTTGCACAAAGAACTGGAACCCTTTTTATTCTTGATATCACTCAAGTGTTCCCCTATCCTTACCTTGAAAGGACAGGACGTTTGTCCAACATAAAATGCTCGACAATTGCACTGGGCCAAATAAATCACCCAGGAAGTACTATAATTAGCAAAACATAAAACATTATAAACCTGTGGACAATTATGTGAAGAAAAAGTCTGGGATTTTAACACCCTGGGACAATAGGTACAATGACCACATGGGTAGCAACCCAATATTGATTGACCAAACAAACTGATTTGAGTAGTTGAACATAAACCCTTTTCATGAAACCTCTTATAGTGACTAAAAAGAAATCCCAAAGACCGCCCTTTACGAAATGAATAATGACACCGGTCTCCTATATAACAATTTAGAACATCATCTGATTTTAATAAATGACAATGATTACGAATGATGTTCATAAAATCAACCGTATTTCTCCCATAAGTTGTAGCCAATCTGAGTATATCTGATTTTTGAGAATCTCGAACTCGATATGATAATAACTCAGATCTAACTTGCTGATTTTCAAATCGGTTGGCCCTGGTGATGTCACCCCCTTGATAGCCCCTAATTTTGAACCTGGACACAAGATCCCTTCTATAATGGTCATATGTGGAAGAACTGGAACAAATCCTTTTAACATGAAGGAATTGTGACTTTGGGATATTCTTGATGAAATGTTGGGGGTGGAAACTAGTAGCATGTAATAGGGTATTGAATTGAAGAAGTTTTCTAAATATTTCACTCTCAAGAGTGTCCAAGTCTGTTCTTTTAACCAGGACATCCAAGAATGTTATTTCAGATCTAGAATAGGTCAACTTAAATTCAATACCCCATATGTTACCATTCAGATATTCCAAAAATTCCATAAGGAATTCTGTGTCTGCTCTCCACACCATCCAACAGTCATCATGATATCTTCTCCATATGTCCATTTCATTGATGTAAAATTGTGACTGGTATCATAAATAACCTGTTCTTCCACATACGCCATAAATAAATCTGCATAAATGGGGGCAAAAGATGCCCCCATAGCAGTGTCCTGAAGCTGCCAAAAGCATCTATCCTTAAAATGGAAAACATTATGACCTTTTCTGTCATACAAACCAGAAGAGTATTGAAACCAGGCTTATAAATACTGGCCTTATTCAACCAGTATTGCAGGACCATGAGTCCAGCCCAATGGGGAATGCTTGTATACAAGGAGGTGACATCCAAAGTACATAAAAGTCAATCCGATTCTAATTGCGTATCAGAAATCATAGAAAGAAACTGGGTTGTATCCTGAATTCTAGAACGTATAAAAACCAAAAGTGGTTTTAAATATAAAGTAAGAAATTCAGTCTAAGGTTTCTGTCAAAGAACCTCTGCCTGATAGAATTTTCGGCAGAAAATAAATATACTGCTTACTGGGATAATCAACCTTCAAATGATAACATACTTCATTAGTAATGATGCCCTCATCTTCAGCCATGTCTAGAAAGTGGTCAATATCTTGTTTAAATTGCATAGTTGGATCCACATCCATTTCTTGATAATGAGTGCTATTTAGGAGCTGACGCTCACCCTCAGCTTCATAGTCCTCCAAATCCTGAACCACTACAGCTCCCCCCTTGTCCGCAGAGACAACAACAATTTCCTTATTGTTAATAAGCTTCTCTAAACATATTCTCTGCTGTTTGTCCAAATTATCCTTCATCATGTCCTGTTTATACAGATGTAAATGTAAATCTTTAAGGACCGCATTTTGGAATGCTTGTACAATGGGTAGCATAGGTGGACTGAACCTGGAGGACCTTAAACGAAAATTCCTCATTTCAGGGGAAGCCTCCTCTGAACCATGAAAAAAGCATTTTAAATTAAAATTACGACTAAATTTTACCACATTCTCTGCAAAATAATGCTCCTGGACAAAAAATCCAGGCACAAAACTTAATCCTTTATTCAGCACATCAACTTGTTGTTCATCCAATACTACAGAAGAAATATTGTGCACATTGTTAACTTTAGAATCTAGATCTTGGTCATCCTTTGAAGAATTTCCCCAAGCTCCTCCGGATTTGTGGTGCTTCCTCCCCCCTTCTCTGGGGATTATGCCTAAAGGGACCCTCCTAACAAAGCTTGACTCTAGGTTATTCTTTTTAGAAATTGGGGAAACCCCAGTATGGGCCTCCTCCCAGTCCATATTGGAGGAGGAATCCTAGCCTGATGGTGTTGACTCCCTACTTCTTTTTTTCTTCAAAATGGATTTGGGCCGTGTAGCTCTCAATCTCTTAGGTGCATCTATGGACATACCAAATTTGACCCTAGGCCGCATATCAAATGGCTTTCCCCTATCGTAATCACCCACATCCCGGGTGAACTTCTTGACCTTTCTGTCTTTTAAACTTGAATCCAAAGCTGACAACTCTTTACGAAGTTTGTCAATATTATCTTTATAACACAAAAGTGTAGAAAACACATCCACTGTTTTGCTAGCCATCATTATCTGGCGGCTTGTTCTTCAACCTTCCTCTCATAAAACCTACTCAAAATATCCACAAAGGTCATAGAAACCTGTTGTTGGGCATCTGCCCATTGCGTTAAAAGGCATTCATCCAGCTCAGCCACCATGGGCTGTAATCTAACTCTTAGTCCTCTAGGAACTATTTTACTGTGTTGATATACCCTAAACAGCTTTAAGTGCCAAACATTTTTTCAAAGGGAAATAAGGTCCTTAGTTAGCTTGGCAAAAGTCAAATTGCAGTCTTGAGTGGGATCCTGGACACCAGGAACAGCATCATTCATACCCGAAACCAGGTCAAAAATGCCCAAATCTCCAGAGTCTGAGGACAGACCCTTAATAAAAGTTGCCAATTCCATCACTGACCAAAACTCACCAAAGGGTCAATAAAAATACACAAGAATGCTCACTAATTGTGAGAAATATAAATTAACTCAACAGAATATGTGTTCAACAATCAAATGGTTGGAAAATCAATATATCCTCAGATATAGTTCTTTAAACTTTTTATTTGGCCCAGTGCAATTGTCGAGCATTTTATGTTGGACAAACATCCCGTCCTTTCTAGGTAAGGATAGGGAAACACCTGAGTGATATCAAGAATAAAAAGGTTTCCAGTTCTTTGTACAAGCATATTTCTAAACATCCTATGGGTATTTTTTGTTTTATGGTTATTGATCATATTAGGGTCCAGAACAAACAATCCCATACAATACACCAGAGGGCGCTCCTTGCCTGCAGAAAAAATATATATAAGAAAGGAGATAGCAAGTTAGGTACAACTATTTTTGCATCATGTTTGGTTGCTGAAGAAGGCTGCGGCCGAAACCGATTCAACCATGTTGGTGCACTGTGACAATTTTTGCTGTTCTACTATGGAATAAATTATTATTGGATATGCCACAGGAGTCGGGTGCTGGCTTTTTCTTTTTGGATAGATCTGACCATAAACAAATCACTCTGGATATCCACATTCCACCACCACTCCCGGACAAGGAAACCACCGTGAAAAACTTTTCAAAAGCAAACTTCACTTTACTTAAGACCGAGGTGAAAAGCCCCCATGCTAAAGGATAACGCTGTCCAAGCTGCAAAATCCTTTACTAATGCATTCTACGGGCACCTACAAGAATGCATGGATCATGCTATCCCAAGCAAAACCAAGACTCACTCCTCCAAGAAAAGGAAACCAGTCTGGTGGACCCCTGCCATAAACAATCTATACAATAGAACGAGGAAACTAGTGCAGAAAAGAGTAAAATCCCAAGAAGGGAAGACATCCCTGATCAGTATCAGCAAGAAGCTACGATCCCTCATAAAATCATGCAAGGTGGGCTTCAAAAGAAGGACTCCAAAGATAACCACAAGGCATTCTATAGCTATGTCAATAATCTAAGTGGCAATGCTCAGATCTGCTTGGAGTTAGTGCAGAATGGCACAAAATATACTGAACCGAACGATATCGCCAACATCCTGGCAGACAGATTCAGTGCAAACTCCCCCCCCTTACCCCCGAAAGGGCCCATAACCATACCAGAAGAATGCAGAGCCCATGAAATCACAGACACTCAGGTTAAATCATCCCTTTCCAAAGCCAAAAACACAGCATCAATGGAAGAGGTATACATATATATATATACATACATATATATATATATATATATATATATATATATATATATATATATATATATATATAGTTATAGTTATATATGTGGTGGGATTCAGAGGTTAAAGGCCCCCTTGAAAAAGCTGAAGGTTGTATTCCTTTTTTATGGGGTTTGTTTATACCAGAAACACAGTGTAGGTAGTACACTAGGAACGTAAAACAACGAAGTATAGTATAGTAACACTTGTGAGTTCATGTTTTAGATTTGCTGCTATGTTTGTATGCTTTATTCTTTGTTATGCTTTTAGGTTGGGATTTGATTAGATGACATGAATTTTATATATATATATATATGCACTACACACACACACACACACACACACACACACACACACACACACACACACACATTGAAACATGGACTAATCCAGCTAAAGCTCCCCTGCACTGCCCACACCCATGCTAACTTTAAAAATATATGAGATTGCACAGCACTAGGGAAAAGAAGAAAATACTGTACCTGTTATTCTGTGATGTTGACACTGTCAGTACTGTGCTTATACACTCAACCTCTGATGCAAATGCTATTTGATTACTTGAATTTGAATAACATTTCAATGACATGCAGTGTTACCACACATGCGCACACACACACACACACACACACACACATATATATATATATATATATATATATATATATATATAATATATATATATATGTATGTGTGTGTGTGTGTGTGTATATATATATATATATATATATATATATATATATATATATATATATATATATATATATATATATACATACATACATACAGACACACACACACACATATATATATATATATATATATATATATATATATATACATATACAAACATTTATATATTATATGTGTGTGTGTGTGTGTGTGTGTGCATGTCTGTGTTAGTGAGTTGAATGCTTGAGGTCTGGCGCAGGTAATAAGCTTCAAGTTCTCTGATCATACAATGCAAAAATATCAATATGTCAGTCAAACTAGACCCTCATGTATTTCATTTATCTTTTTCTTTCTATCTTTCTTTCTTTTTATGCTGTTTCCAAATCTTCTCAGTGCAGTGCTGTTATCCCTGAAATCATTTACATTGTTTCTGTTGGCTTTTATGACTAGACTATATCCCTGGTGTTTTTTTACTGTACTGCTGTATTGTATTTATCAAACAACATTGGTTCATTTACAGTCCTATTCACACGAAGGAATCATAATAACTACCTCACCTCTTCAGCTGCATATACATGTTGTGAGGTAACCTTAACCAATAGCCTTTCAGACGGGAAGAATGCATGATCATAATTGTCAGCAATTTGAGTTTTATTCAGATTTGAAAAAAAGTCGAGTCCTGCATTCACAAGGCGGGAGGTGGGGGGGGGGGGCACATCTTTTTCTCCTTCTGTTCTCCCTTTTTTAAATATAATTAGCTGCGTGGTTGCAGCACAATGGAGAAATGGGAATTTTCATTGTCACAGCTTCTCTCCCAATGACTGCTTTATGCATTCAATATGGGTGCAAAGGTGGTTGTCAGACACTGTATATACATCTCCCCCCCAAAAAAAAACTGCTGTCATGTTATGAAATGGTATTATATACTAAATTCATACAATTGAATACAGTTTGTTTTGAAACTGCTTGCTGAAGTGAATGCCTAGGGCTGTTTTATTCAAATGAACTGAAATGTCCTCTGCAGTAAGCTGTTAATTGCAATTCTTTGATTAACCACAGATTTTTTTTTTAATTCTCAAATAGAACTATTCATAATGTTACATTTAACGCTGCATCTCACTGTTCAGACTGCAGAACAACACAAATTTCCAGTCTGTGAGTGACACTGCTACATGGCTAGTTGAAATCTAGTTCTTCAAATGAAAATGCAGCTTCTGCCTGCAACATAATTGCATGGAATGGGAAGGACAGAAGTGAAATGTTGGTTTATATAGCAACTTAACAATAACTATCAGCAGTTTATTATAATCCTTTCAGGAGGAAGAGACAGTGTTATTTCTTTCTTTCTCATTTACAGAGGAGCATTCAACACATAGAAAGGCACTTAGCTAGATAAAGTAGAATGATTACCCCACATTCAGGGCAAGGTGATTTATAGGGATAGCATTATACTCGGATGACTGCACCTTTCAGATATGCATCACTTGCTTCACAGCTCTTATTTAAACAAAACCAAATTGCTGTGTCTCTAATGTGCTGCAACACTTTCACTCTTAAAATATGATTTACCTTTCCTCAGTTTGTTCAGATCTGGATACTACCTGAGTTGCTTTTGTCAAATGGTAATCCATATTTAATATCCCTAATATTCATGTGATATTTTAAAGTCACCGGCATTCTTTTTACGACCAATTCATGAGATGCTGCTGTGTGTTTGTGGGCAAAATAAATAATTAATGAAAATGGAAGCATAAGAAAGAAATGTCAGTGGGGATAGTGCAATCAGTACACAAGAGAGCACAACAGGCAGGAAATAGGTTTTTAAAAGGTCAAAGAATGGTACTTCTTGTTCTAAAAGTGCTATGGTAGACATTCTGAAAACACCTTATGGAGTGTACATTTCAGGTCAGGGACTGTAAAGGTTGATATTACTTACTAAGTTCTTTGTTGTTTTCTTCTACTGTTCTTGGGAATATGAATGATTCAAGAGCCCAACACAATGAAACAGGACTAGCTTCACTAATAAAATAGACATATCACATATAAGAAGTTACCTGACATTTTAAAGGCACTCAGTTTGTTCTAATGGATTTTCTCCATTTTCTCAGCTGGGGTAGAAAATCATAACAGCATGGTGTATGATGTGAATCTGAGAGACAATTCCCCACTGAATTGTTTATATTAAGAATGGGACAGTAACATATTTTGGTACACTAGTAAAAGTTTTTCTCCTTGGAGTATTTCAGCCAGAATACATACGTTTTCCAGATTTAACCTTATTTATTTTGACAATTTTAAATTCATATATTTTGGATGGCCAGTTTTTAAAAGTGTCATACTCACAAACTATCACACAAGTCCAAGTTTTCATCAGGGAAACCCTTGTCCAATAAAAACTGTTTGGTAGTGCTATTAACTTTATGACACATATTTGCGCATTCTGCAGTAACCAATAACATCCCGTCTTTCTAAGTGATACATGAGTAAAATAATTATTCACAAAGCTCTATGGTTATAACACAATTTAATAGCCACATCACTTGAACCAGCAATAAGCACTCAGAGGCACAAATGACAAGAATCTTTCCTTACTTCCACAGATGTAATAGTGACACAGGTTCTTTTTAACTTGATTCTAGATTAAGAGCCACCAAAAAGGATACCCAAAAAGGGATTCTAATTAGCAGCACATGATGAAATCCATACCATACATTCATTTTTATTATCAAAAGCTTTAATAAAGCAAATACATGCAAGGCAAAGCTTATTTGTGTTAGCAATGAATGCGGTAGTACAGACATGTATTTATGAAATGAGGGAGGTAAGATGAAAGAAGTGCTCTATTACCAATATGAATGACATATGGTGATGGTTTAGTTCTAATAACATAATACAAGGGGTGGCTAAGTGAAGCTTTAATAACAACTGAAAAGCTGTTAGAAAGGTTGGTGTGTGGTTAAACAAAATGAAGTATAAGGGATTTGGTGAGTTAAAAATAAATGGGATATGCTTCAAATAAATGGAAATAGAGTTTGGGTGTGACATTTTGTAAGTATGAAAGTATAAAAGTATAATTAGTCAATACAGAGACATGATGAAACAAATAAAAAAGATTGGTGGAAAATCTTTATTATTTCAGAAAAAAAATACTTATATGTTAGGAAAATACCATATACTATATTTGTTTCCCACTCGTATGGAAAAATAATTATTTTTTATCTTCATTTGGGTTGATTGTTGAACCTGGTGAGAAGATGGATAATTTATAATTAAAAAAAGAGAAGCAGGTGATTTGAATTTAAAAAGTGCAGCTGTGCATTTAGCACAGAGAAAGGTAAAAGGAAAACAAAAACTGATAGGTATGGTGTATGAAAAATATAAAACTGTATGGAAAGAAAAATAAGGGAAAAGAAAAAGAATGACAGGATTGAAGAAAAAGAACACAACAGTAAAATAAAATTATGGAAGTTAAAAGTAGGTCAAGTTGTTAGGAAAAGAATGCTATAATATGATTTTAGAGGTTTTTTTTTTTTTTTTTTTGATGTATGCATGACAGAATTATAAATAGATGAAAAATGGCAATAAAAGACAGAAAAAAAAGGTTTGAAAATGTTTATGAAGTATAGGATTTTTTGTGGTGAATTTTATTAGACAAATTACAAGTGAAAGGCAATATGAAATATAAGGTGATGGAGGAAAGAAAATGTAAACAATCAGGAGAGGAGTGAAAGCAAACAAGGCAAGCAATGAATCAAGTTCCACAGTATAAAATGCAAATTTATTCCACACGTCGTGAGCACTTTCACAATAAAAGTTACTGTTTCTTCAGATGTTTGAATTAACAACTAAAAGCCTTCACTTAAATATACTCTACAACAGTTCCTCTGTAAATTAATTAAATATTCCAGTAATCATCTAAAAGGTGCAGTGTATCTAATAAAAAATAGAACATGTATACTTATATAAATAAAAACATGTGCTTGACATCTAAATAAAAACATTAATCAAAATTACTTCCGCAGTGGTCTGGCTTTAAGAATGGGTTTTATAGGCACTTTATTGTTAAGCCCTTTACCCGCATCGGCTCTCATTCTAATGATCCATTTTGTCTCTAAGGTCTCAGTTCTATTTCTAATGTCCCCCATTCTATTATCCAGTTTTGTCTTGTCCACTACCATGAATTTAAAAACAAGACTGTCATATTTTCTAGTACTATGTTTGGCTAAGGCATTTGTTTTGTTCATGTTTCTAATGACATAGAGGTGCTCCCTAAATCTATCTCAAAGGTGTCTATCAGTCTTGCCTACATAGAATGAATGGCATACTAAACAATATGCCAAATATATTACATGTGCTAAATTACAAGTAGCCGTAACTCTAAAATTAAATACCCTATTAAAATCAGGGTGATGAAATTGTACAGAAGTATCAAGATGGCAACAAAAACTGCATTTATTACAGGGAGTAAGGTGACCATAATAAGGAGTTTCTATACTCTTAGGGTAGCATAGAAGTCTCTTGAGAGATCTCATATTCTTATATACAAAGCTGGGGTCATTACTCACTATCTGTTTAATTTGTTCATCTACCATTAATATGGGCCAGAATCTCTTGTAGATGTCAGTAGCCCATCTCGAGTTGCTGGCATAAAGAACAGGCATCCTGAAAGCATTATTACTGGTTCTCTTTTTAGCAGATGAGTCCACCTATCTAGTATGTGTAACTTCCATTTTATCTGAAAAGAATGGTCTAGTTATAGCCCCCCTTAAATTATAGACCTCACTAAAGTATTACTCACTCTAGTCCTGTTATAACCACTTTTTTCAAATTTACATGTAAGGTCCTCCATTTCTTGTTGAAACACATTCTTTTCAGTACTTAATCTAGAAATTCTCATTCCCTGTCCTTTTATTATGTTGTGAAAAATATGTGTTGGGTGCATACTCGTTCTATGTAAAGGACAGGGAATGAGAATTTCTACATTAAGTACTGAAGAGTATGTGTTTCAACAACAAATGGAGGACCTTACATGTAAATTTGAAAAAAAGGGGTTATAATAGAACTACAGTGAGTAATGCTTTGAGTATACTACTATACTAGAAATAGAACTGAAACCTTAGAGACAAAATGGATCATTAGAATGAGAGCTTATGCTGGTAAAGGGCTTAACGATAAAGTGCCTATAAAACCCATTCTTAAAGCCAGACCACTGCGGAAGTAATTTTGATTAATGTTTTTATTTAGATGTCAAACGCATGTTTTTATTTATATAAATATACATGTGTTATTTTATAATAGATATTGCACCTTTTAGATGATTATTGGAATATTTAATTTATTTACAGAGGAAGTGATTTAGAGTACATTTAAGTGAAGGGTTTTTAGTTGTTAATTCAAATGCTTGAGGAAGCAGTAAGTTTTACTGTGATAGTGCTTACGTGTGGAATAAACTTACATTTTATACTGTGGAAATGGATTTGTTGCTTGCCTTGTTTGCTTTCACTCTTGTCTTTATTGTTTCTATTTATTTTTTGTTGAGTGAAAATTTCATCCTGAACTTTGAGATAATTTACTCTGCAGGAAAGAAAATGTGTTGATTGTAATGAAAAAGACATGACAAAACATTGGTATTTGGATTTCAAAAAGAATAAAGAATATTGGGAAAAGTTCAAAAATAGATATCAATTGGATGGATTTAATTGTATAAATATGAATATGATATTGTATGGGAAGTATGATAAATAAAAGAAATGTGATATTAATAAAATGGGGATAAAATGCTGCTTGTGACAATATGGGCACTGTGGAAAAAAGTTGTGAGAATTTGTTATATAACAGGAAAATGGAAGATGGTGATGTATTAGATGAAATACGAAGTTTGCTGTGGAAAACAGGGTAGGCGATAGATGTTAAATATAAAAGAAAAATACAGAACTAGAATTGTTAATTAAGTTCTTTTGAGTTGATAACTTGTAAATAATTTTAAGTATGCTTGTAAACAAACTACATGTGTAAATAATCGATTTTTAGTTTTTATATAGTACAAAATGAATATAAATTTTAATAAATAAAGTACCTCTACTATTTTGATGGGATCTTTTGCATCCACCTGAGCTACCACCAACTCAGGTAGATAAGATCTTGGTTTAACATCTTACCAAAGGGCGGCACACTCAGGAGTATAGTATCCCCTCCTTATGTTGAACTGCAGTTTATGTATTGGAAAATTAATTAAATTTACTGGTGTGGGAATAGAGTCTACAACCTTCTGTACTCAAGATAAGTATGCTACCTGTTAAGCTACTGAAATTGCCATCATGCAATCTCTTCTCATTTAGTTATTTACAGCAAGCATCAAACACTTCCTGTGTAATGCAACTTGTACGAAACTACAAATGTCTCTCCAGATGAAGTACTACTGATATAATGCACACTCCACAACAGTGTGATTAGGTATTAGCATTTGATGTATCTTTACCATTTTGGCTAAACAAGCAGGTTTAATGGTAATAAAACACTTGTGCTTTTTGGAACTAGATTTATGTCCAATTGAATAAAAGGTGTATTGTGCGGAGAGCTGAAACCAGTCACATTCCTGTAACATGTGTTGACATATCTCCCTAAATGTGGCAGTCTAAGGATGATATCTTACTTCTGTTATAGTTGTTATCATGTTCCAGTCTACCAAATAGACAACTATGCCTTCTGGAAGGTGGATCATGTCTTTCGTCATTTTCTGAAAATCTTTTGGTTTCACATCCAAGTGTAAATACACTATAAAAAATAAAAATGTTAATAATATTTGCACCTATGCACCCTTTCACCCCAATAATTTGAGTCAAGGGCAGATTGACTTCTACAGTGTTTTTTGATTCCTTTTTTGTTCTGTAAAGTCTACAGAAAGATACTTATAACAGCACCTCTGTCAAAACATATTTTTAATATCACTCCTGAAACTATAAGTTGTTAACTTTTACCTTCTACATTGTCCTTTTCGTTCTTGACTATTCCCTGAAAGATACTGCCCTCCTGGATTGTATTGATTTTCTTAATATAAAATTAATTATAAAACTGAAGTGTCAAAGACTCATAAATTTCATGGTTTCATAGAGTTTAACATGCAAAGTGAGACACGGACTATAATCACATTGCCAGTATCCGCTCTGACATTTAACATGCAAAGTGAGACACGGACTATAATCACAATGCCAGTATCCGCTCTGACATTTAACATGCAAAGTGAGACACGGACTATAATCACATTGCCAGTATCCGCTCTGACATTTAACATGCAAAGTGAGACACGGACTATAATCACATTGCCAGTATCCGCTCTGACATTTAACATGCAAAGTGAGACATGGACTATAATCACATTGCCAGTATCCGCTCTTGCAGGTACCTCTTGCATCAAGATGACAAAATACTCAGGCATGGCATGAATTTATGGGTGCCCATCCAGTCCTCTAGGTATGCATTGAAAGAAGTGAGGGCATCACTATCTTTTATATGCAATAAAGGATTATTCCAGAGATAAGAAAAGCGTTGAGTAATAAAACCGGCTCCCCAGTGTATATTTATTTGCTGATGGAGGTGCATGTCCTCAGTTTGAGTGTTTATGGAGCCCTTTATTTGTGGAGATCCAGGATATCAAGGAAGATTGGGCCCTTAACAGCATAGAGTACTAGATATAGGTAACCATGCAGGAGTCTATGAGAGACAGGGCAACAGGACTGATAAGGGGTTCTAGTCCAGTGATGTTTTTTTTTTTTAGTTAGGAAACTCAAGGGTCTTTCAAGTTATATGATATGTTTGTATAGACATATATTAAAAGAGGGATTATATTCTATAACTGATTTGAGCAGATCAGAAAACAGAGAAATAATAATGATTTTTGACCTTGACCAGAACAAGACACCTTTATTTATTTACCTGGCTAGATTAAAGGATTTCCTGACTACTGTTGCTATGTCATTATTATTTACTTATTCATTCATTTAATTTGGTAACTGGGGTAGAACAGTGATCCAAATGGATTTATTCCAGGATCAGCCTGGTCAAATATATATGTCAGTAGACAGGCAAGTTAACAAGAAATGTTATAAATTCAAACAAAATGCTGTGTGAAAATAGTAATAGCTCAATAACAGTAATAACAATAAACTGCACAGTATAAGGGACAATAGGAAGGGGTGGTTAGGGTAAGGAGGGAAGAAGAAGAGAGTGAAGTAGTGATGGGATACAGCACAAAGTGTAAAACGAAGCAAAAGTATGTTAATGGCACAGAGACATTAACTATGTAGAGTACATACAATGTGGAAGATATGCCACATATTAGTGTATGGAAATAATGCGAGGAAGACAAAGCTGCCTGGCTGGTGATGGGGAGAGCAGGGGATTAGGTGATGTGTCCAGAGGGAAAGCATTTGCAAGTCAGATGATATGGAGTTGTCTATAAAGCTGCCAAGATATCTGAGAACAGTATAAGTTCCAGACTGGGGTGCTGACTATACTATATGCTGCTGTTGAGATCTGTTTACCACAGGTAACAATGCCACACTACTTTTCATTTAATTTATGCACATCTAATAACAATTGATTTATGTGGCTTAGCTCTTGCCGTAGTAATACAATATAAAAGTCTGAACAAATGACACCACTCACTTTGCAACTGTTGTCAGATTCCATAACTCATATGCCTGGGATAGTGGTTTGGAGGGTCAAGAAGTAGATGACAAAAAATCTGGACTCCCAATCCTTAGCCCTGGGAAATGCCACGAGTCTCCCTTTTGCATTCTAAAGTGACACTTGCCACTTTAACTGTGCCAGACAGTTTGCTATGTATTTTACACATTAGTGCCAACATACATGGCTTCAGGTTTATTTACAATTCCAGCACGGGAAATGGTGTCAAAGGGCTTGACCTTATCCAGCTATTCTGTATAAGAGCTTCAGTGACTTTTGTGAAGAATATTACTACTAAGTAGACATAATCTGATTTTGGCAAAACCATGTTTTCTGCAGGTGCAGAACAATAAAATTTTTATATCAGAGTTTATAAAATTAGATTAATACAACCCATGAATTTGCAATTTAGGCTTGATAGGCTGATGGGTCTATAGTTTTGGGATATGAAGTGAGGACCCCTTTTTAAAGTGGTAGAATAATAGCCATTTTCTATACTTCAGGGTCATACACGATAACTGCAAGCTGGGCATTGTTATCCACCAATTCACTGATACTAAACCGCTTGAGAAAGGAATGGTATATGCACATAGCTGGTGCACTAAAATGATAGATACAAATAAGTGCAGCATAATAGTACTGTTCAGCAAAAAAGCTGTTCCCACCTCCTATGTTTTAAGTGGTACTCTTCTTCAAACTGATATGGATATAGGAGGCCTTGGTACTTATGTGGCTCTCTCTCTCTCTCATTCAGTCATTCAGTTTCTACCCTAGTCAGGAGATGCTTCTACATGGCCCAGTTAATCTCCAAAGGAATATTTTCAAGATCCAAAGAAATCATTTTATCACTATGCTCTTATTTTATCAGCTCCATCATAGAATACAGTATCTACTTTGGTATGTAGAAATCCAGGCATATCACTCTGATGGAAAGGCAAAAAAGCCCAAAATAAAACAAAAATAAATAAATAAAATTAAAGGCTTTTAATCCTTGAACTAACCCAACAGATTAGCACAACCTTCTTTATACTCAGTCGTCTACTGGCTGCTCCAGGGTGACTTGTGTCTCACTTTTCAAGCCATGACAGACCCACTGCTACTTGACCTTCTATTTCTGTGTAAAACCAGTGGCTGTACTGGGAACTAAATTTACACCAGTGAATAAACAAGACTCATTGGAAGAATAGGTTCCTAACTCAATGTGTTACCAGCCTATGGAATACGTTACCACTACAGATCTAGCAAAGTACTACTAGGGTTATCATGCACAGACCTGCCTGATTTGGGAGGTGGCCAAATTAAGTACTTATATAGGATGGCAAGAACTTCTAAGTGTATCTACTTAAAGATGTATATGGCTAGGCCTCTTATGGTACTTGTGATTGCTTGACTTGTATAGTTCCTATGTTCCTATGTATCCTATGGCTATGCATAAGCTGCACTGTTTTAGCTGAGGTCAGAGAGTTCATAGGTGGTTACTAGGCATGAGGTCTGGGAGACCACTGAGAAGTCTAGTGCAAGTTATATCCAGGCTGGTAATCACGCAGCTAAATCTGACAGATCTTCATAGAGTTTTAACTGATCTGTGTTTTTAAAGTTCTTGAATTCAGAGGTGTCCTTTGTGGTAAGTTTAGATGCCCTAAAGCTGTAAATAACTGATGTGTGATCAAATGTGACCAGGAATGAAGTTACTATATGACAGAATTGTAGCTAGGGTGGGGCAAAGGGGGAAGCAGCACCAAGAGCTAGCTGCTTGGGGTCACAATCAACAGGTCCAGTTGGCCAGTAGTGCAGTACCACTATTCATTTCCATATCAGAAATGAATTCTTGTACTGGCTCTGCATCCACAACTGAAGTGTTTATTTCAGCACTTTGTATGTGGTCTAGGTTGTAGCAAGCTGCTTACTAAGTGGTTTTCTGTATTTTCTTTCTTTTTTTTTTGCTCCTCATGTAGAAATGAAGAGGGTGGGACAAATAGCCTGGAGAGAAGACAGGAGTGCTGAGAAGAGATTTTTTTACTCCTCAACGTAGTGTTTGTGGGGTGCCACATCACAGAGAAGCACAGGGAGTCAGATGAGCCAGCTGCAGGTCTGCTACATGAGTAGTGGAAGTAGGTGTGATGTTAAGGAAAACAGAGTCAAGATGCTTCACTCCCTTAGTCGGCTGATTAACTGCTTGTACAAGGAGTTAGCATTTTCTAAGTCTATGAATCTTTGGGCATACATAACTTTGTGGGAGAGGTGCTCCAGGTAATCAGTGGATAGTTGAAATCATCCACTGAATATGTACTTTTATTTACGGATAGTACAATGAGTCAAGGATTTACTATCATTTGTGCAAACCACATTCTGTCGGCACGTATGCTGCCGAAAATCAGAATGTCATGCACAAAATGAAAAGTGTATGGGATAGTCGAACACACTTATGGGAATGCAGTAATGCATTCGCATAAGTGTGTTAGACTATATGTATGGAGATCATGGTACAGTGGTGATTGGAAATTCATCCATATACCCTATGTAGTGTGATCTCGGAGTTGGAATATATTAGTAGCAGGGGGTGTGGCAGGGAAATGCAGGGTGGCTTGCCCCCCTGCAAAAATGTGATATATTGTATACGAGTTTGATTTACATCAGCTCCTATGGCTATCACAGCCTGTTTTCAGTGACAATGTTGACTCAAATGTCTCGATCATTTGGGTCGACATTGTGAAGAGGTCAGGATTCCGGATTCAATGGTTTACTTTGATATTGTGAATGGAAATCGTTTTGCCTTTCGCAATATTGATAGTAAACCTGAGTAAAGATGCTTCTCTCCCTTAGTGGGCTGGTTAACTGCTTGTACAAGGAGTTAGCATTTTCTAAGTCTGTGAATTTGGCTATACCCAGCTTAGGTGCTCCACGTAACCAGTGGATAGTTGAAACCATCCACTGAAAACATATTTTTATTTTCAGATAGTTCAGTGAGTGCACTTAGAAATATTTTATGGCCCTATAGAGATATGGAAAGAGACCCTGTAGTAGGCTACAGACTGATAATTTGTCTTGTTTAGGATAATTTGAATTTGAATGGGGAATCTGTCTAAATATAGTGGTGAAACAGTTGTGCTGTTAATAATCTAATTACAAGCTGATACATCTTGGATTTTCCTTTAATTAATTGCTAAAGATAAGTATATTTTCTTTGTATCTGGGCATCATTTTGGGTGAGGGTAGGATTCCATTTGGAGCCACAGTCTTACCTGCATTTGATATATGCATAGCAAGCAACAAAATGTCTCCTAGTATATACTTTTGAGTTGAGTGCCTCAGGTCATTCATAGCTACATGAGCCACAACGAGGTCATGGCCATATTTGTCCCATATGAGAAACCGTACTATCTTTAAACTTAGAAAGTTGCCAGAAGAACAGTTTTTATATTATTGCATACTTTCTGTAGGATATAAAGTGTGAATCTCAAACATCTGGCATTATTTAGTATTATTTAATGACTTCAATCCTCAATGATTTGGCAGAAAACCACAAATTTTATAAGCAGTACACCCAAAAATATTAGGCAAAAATCTGGATTCTGGGAAAATTTGGACAGTTGAGAGATATGTTGTAGAGTCAGTGTTTCTCATGATGGATTCATTAATAACTAGGACATGTTGATCTGGACATGCAGACATGGCAGTAGCAGGTATGCATTCTGAAGCTTGGTGACTGAAAGAGTTATGTCCATATGGTGGCACTGCATTGTTGGATTGCTGCTGAGGTTCTGTGGGTTCTTTAGTCCTGGTTCTTGGGGTCTTGGGGAGTGATTTTTTTTTTTTACAATCTCAGCATATATTGGTTTACTGGGATCTCATGGAAATATGGGTGAGTTTATGTGTTGGTTACTAACCATCTGTGTAACTAAGGGGGGGGGCTCACTTTCTGTGGATAATTACACCTCTCACAAATCTGTGTCATGTTGGTCCAGTTGTTGGTGGTTGTCAGTGAGCACTATGCAGTTGTTACACTGTTTCAGAACACCAATTATAACGAGGCTGGCAACAGATGGGATAGCGGGAGACTATGCTTCTGTGTTCAGCAGGTGGGATGAATTTCTGAGGGCTGGAATGATATATTGAACCAGTTTAGTCAGTAAACAGAGAGCATGTGTTGTGTAGATAAACTGTGCAATGTAAGAGGTGTACTAGGCGAGGTGAGGTGAATATGTGCTAACTTTGATGCAACAACTAGTTGAACTTACATGGAAGAAATTACATATTACAGTCTAATCAGAGAGTGGTACACAGTTATAGTTTAGGACAAATTCAGTATAACAACACTAGTATTAAGACTGAAGAGATAGTATAAATCAAATATAATAAGATATTGGAGAAGTACATGGTAGAGTACACAATTACAGCAATAGCAGAGCCGTCCTCGACTTTCATATAGTAACAATAGAATGAAGGCAAAATAGGTAGTACAAAATTATACATAGTACACTTCAGGACAGCATACACAGGTGCCACTGATATATGCCAGACTGAAGTCTGGCCTGCATACAACATGTCACACATGATTACCACTGATCGAAAGGAAAGAGATTAGGTCAAATGTCAAATAAGACACACTTCAGAGTTAAATAGACTCAGGTGGGATGCAATGGTTTCTTTTATTATGCTTGGTTGCCACATGCTTGGATGCATCCAGATATAGTTAATGTTAACATCCAGCCTTTGTACAAAGGGAAGTGTAGATATGAGTAGCTGTGACGATGACTATGGAGTAGTAAGGAGCTATTATAATCACAACACAAATTTGAACAGCTGACCTGCATTCGTCAATCTATTTATAAACAAACAACAACAGCAGCATGTAAGTCAGTGCAGCTGAGATGGTACCAACATGATTTTCTTATAAAGAAACAACTACTGATGTGTAAAACTCAACACAACTTAGAGCCAAATTGCATTATGAGTAACAACCCTTAGTCACCTTACAAACTAGACAATGGACCGAGATGAATGCATAGAATATTATTGAACAGTTATAAACACTTTTAAATAAATCCCATGCATCCCTGTATTATTACCTTCTATATCCTGTTGTACAGATAATACTAATCCAAAACACTACTTTAGGACCCTCTCTTGAGATTAGCTGACTTATATTTTATATGGAACAACATAAATAGACCTTGCTGAAATCTAGGCAGGTCACATTCTCAGATGTCCCAGTGTCTATTATTTTACTATCTGTCTGACTACCAAATATATATATTAGATGTATTTTTTGAGAGTTTCCAACTTTGATTCTATGACACCTTGGGGGTCCATGTCAGATGGACGAAAACCCAGATTACCGACGACCACATCACCGAGACGACATCGCCGACAACATGCATCCCCGACAACGGTAAGCCAATGTATTACGGAACAGAAGACATTCCCATTTCCATAATACATTCAAAAAACACATTAAAATGCCCCCACACCCCCCTACTTAAATATACCAACTCCGACATCTCACTACAGTGAGGGAATGGGAATAAATCCCATTCTGCATTACTCACCATTGTCGGGGATGCATTCTGTCAGTGATGTCGTCATTGATAAACTGGGATTTTGTCCATTTGATAGGTACCCCATCTTGGATCCTGAGCCCCAGGGACCATGTGCATGCCTCTTACCTTTATAATTTGCTCAGTGGGTTGGGAATAGATAGCTGAATTAAGTTTTTATATCACATTCTGGACCAGTTCAGTTTTAAATTTTAGATCAGGTTTGTGAGACTAAAATTAACTGTTCAAATGAAATGTGATGCCTAAATATTTACAGAACTGTAGTATGAGTATGCACATATGAAAAGCTTGATATAACATTCTACCTCATTGTATAACATGGGAAAAGATGTAGTGTGTCTTCTTGTTCTGCGATGGTATTCGCTGTGATTACTTCTTTCACAAGATGCACCAGTTTTACTGTTATACAACACAAAGGATTATGATTGGGTGTCCGGTTGTAACAAATCTGTTATGTGCTCAAAATGTGGATGGCAAGAAATTTACCTCTAGTGTGAAGCTTGTGAGATGAAGTTTGGCATCCATGTTCACACCATATAATTAGTTTGTTATGGTGGGAGCTTCAGCTTCAATGTACAATTAGTTATAGAAAAAGCATAGTAATGTGAAGCCATGAAGCCACTTAGCGCTACCATACAGAGGGCAACCAGACGCTATGTGTGCCTCTTATTGACTAACAGCTTAAAAAACCATAAATCACTCTAGTCCTATCTGTTTTATGTGGCAGTGAGCAGTGTTTTACAGTTTTCAAATTAATTTAGCTTCTTACCACTGTTCTCTTGTGACTGCTGTGTATAATCTAGGGCAAGACTAGAGCATTATAGCTGAAAGCCCTTCTTTGACATCAGAGAAGTGTATAACAAGCTTGCCTCTTTCCCAGTTTGGAGCATAATCAATGCATTCTGTGTAATGCAATGTAATTTTATATTTTTGCAGTATATATATGTGCTTGCAGTATGTTGAATGCATGAAAATTTAGCAATGACGATATCCCTAAGATATGAAAGAGTTCTGCATTAAAGTTCATTATGAAGCATTGATCCACATTAGAGAAGTATTCGTTTATGGCTAAGCATTTCTAAAGTAATATGCATTTATTAGATGGTTTTGCCTCCACTATCACTTCAAAAGTAAGGTTTATGTTTACTTTTGTATACAGTTTTAAATATCTGTAAAGACAATAAATAATAATAATAATATGAATCACTATGTAGGAAAGACTCAAGTACTGAGGTGAAGTTCCTTTTCTACAGGCAAGGAAACATCCATGTTACTGCACATAGGGACAGACATAAAAATGCATTCCCAGAAAAAAACAGTCTCTACTACCCTGTAAATCAAGATGGAGAAGAAATCTTCTCAGTGAGAAGTCAAATGGTATTCTTGACTTATGGTTGCCTAAGTGCATCAGAAAGGAAAATTCCTCAAAATTTGACTGAGAAAGTACAGATCTGTGGTTTTCTCCATTTCAACTTACTGTACCAAGATTGTCATTTGTTTTAATTAACAAGAGTTGTGGTCCATTTCTCCTTTACACTTCAGATAAATTCTTAAGGACTGTAGCTGAAAACACTGTTGTTAAGTAATTAAACTTTCCCTTTGGAACAATGCAAGTATTAATAAACTGATGTATCATTTATAGGCAAGCTGTAGCATACCAAAACTATCTCAAGAAATACGTTTTTTGTTGTATTAAAATTAGGTACCATATGCTGCATACATTGAAGATCATGTGGGCCAGAGAAGAAGATGTGTGAACCCTCAATTCTCTCTCAGCATTAGTTATGAATCTGTCATTCCCCAGATGCACACCAGGAAGGGCAAGAACATTACAGGTAATAAGGTAAGATTTTAAACTCGTAGTTTGACTTAAAACTGAAATTTTAAGTTAAAAAATACAGGAGATAGTGATACTCATCAACAGTATGCAAAATGTGGAAAAAGAATGCATAAATTGCATTCAGTTTTGAGCCTTTATATCTGATCTTTCCCCGTGGAAGTAGAAATTATGAAATAATGTGTTATCATAATCCCATAATTTATATCTCACTTGTGTTGTAGCAGTACTGGTGCAACCATATCTTTTTCCTGTTGTATCAGTACTGCTGTGATCATGCTCTGTTTCTTGTCACATCAGTACAATGAACTGTACTATCCACAACCTCCTTTTTAGCAGGTCAGAAAGCAACAGTAGAAGCAGTAGAAGTCTACTGACTCAGTTGTAGTACGAGGACCACTGCCTTAAAGTGGAGTGGGCTATTGTGGTAAGGCCAGTGTGGATGTCTGGACCTCTTGCAGGTAAGATTTCTTTATTTATTGGTTCATAGGTTCATAGATTAGTACTAAGCTAACTGCCCTTGTGAGATATGTTTAAGCCTTGCCAATTATCCACTTGTGAGACTCAAACCCTGCACCTTGTGTTTGTAAGGCAAACACCTTAACCATTAGGCCACCCTCCCAACCCAATTGCCCCCATTGTTAGGCAGATATTAACATGGGCATTGGTAATAGTATGCACTGCCCGCAGCAGCACCCCTTTTTATTTATTTTTATTTTTTACAGAGAGTGTTGCAGGGATGCTGAAGCAGCAAGTTGAAATATTTTACTGTGACCAATTGTTTTCACTTTCCTTACACTCTGACATCAGAGAGATAGAGGGACTTTTCTGTAAGGAGGGAAGACAGGCTTTGTGTGAAACACCAGGGCATTTATGATGATTGTTGACTGATTATTGAAATGATTTGTCAGTAGGGCAGTACATGTATCTTTGAGAAAACAGACACTGTGGTCAACATTTATTTCACTTTCCCCACAGTGAAAAGTTATAGGTATACACAGAAGGTTAGCTTTCTTTTGGGTATTTTGGCTACAGTGATGAGGTGGTTTGCTTTCTGTGAAAGTACTAGGGATGTAGTTACGGTGGCAGTTACATAATCACTGTTAAATAAACATTGATATGACTTTTAGGGGAAGGTTAGTGTACCTCTGAGAGCAACAAGCTGAAATAAAAAAAAAAGAATTACCATGGCTATAGTCAAAAGAAGTGTACTCTGTCAAGAAAGGCAGATTCCACTAAAGCAGTATGTGTGTGAAAGGAGTTCAAATTTATGTTTGTTATATTTTAAAAACACAGTGAAGACAGAATCCATGTTTTGGCTTTTAAGATGTTATTTTGTTGATGAACTTTCAAATCCTCTGCAAAGCAAAGCCTTTAGAGTCAGTTCACAACTTACATGCACATTTTCACTATTTCTCGGAGGAGAGAATGTGTAAATTCATACAATCATAAATACATTTTCATTTTATATGAGAACTAAAAGTGCTATTTATTTGTTCCAGAATGTCATGGTTTCTTGCAACTGAAATGTTATGCTAAAAAAAAAGGGAATTGCTAAAAAATGTGATGTGGTACTCAGAAATCATTGTGCAGCTTTCTATTACATCAGCACATAAAAGCACCAACATTATAACTGAAAATCCAGATTTGTGAACCAAAAACTGTTGCTTTAAGATATAACCTTATATTTATATGCCAGAAAAGATACTATAAGATATAACACTATACTGATAGACCAACAAGTTTACATAGTAATTAGAAAGTGCAAGACTGCAAAGTTGTATATTACGCTTGTTTTAAGTATGAGTTTACAACGTCTGTTCTGGGTGGTGGAATGCAGCCTATATCCAGAATTTGTCATTGATGTGCTGTAGATACCTCAGAAGTATAAGAAAATTGTAAATATTTCACCAGGCAAGACAACATTTATGTTACTTCATATTGGGTGAATTTGGTCATCCACAGAGAGATAAAGGTAGTAAGGTATTATGCTACCATGTAACTCAGGGCTGAGATGCAGGGAAATCTTTAGGGGTAAAATTAAATTTTTCACAATTTTTCACTGTATTTTGTACCCCAGTATCTAACTGGTAAATTACAGTAGGGCAAGTGTGGGTAGTGAAATTAATCAGGTATATGCTTACTGTCTTTAGGCTTCATAAGCAAGTAAGGAACATTTTGCTTTTTAGGGAGGTTGCTCACCACCAGAAAGTCAATCAACAACAGTTTAGAACCCTTGTACAAAAAGACTTGATAAGCCTGACTTAAAGGTTTCAAGTTCATTCTCATTTAGCCTGCATATCATATCCAGAACAATACTCACTTCAGTTGGCTTGCATGTGTGTAATGGTTCCTCTGTTGTTTTCATAACTTCTCTTGTCTCCACTACAGCCTTCTTACTTAGCAATGGCACCATCCCAATTATCATTACCATTTCTTGTAATTATCCCACTGTTTCTCTGATCCTGCCTCTCAATATAATAGCACTTTCCTAATGCCACTCTTAACTCTACCATTAAAATGTGGATCGCAGATGAAGGTGCATGGTTGTTCCACTAATACCTATATGCAGCATTCTAATGAAAACCACAGCCCTAGTTCAATGGCTTGTGATTCAACGCCCCAACACTAATGTAACCTATACCCTCTTTTCCATCCCATCACAATAGCAGACTGGTTGAGATTTTATTTGCAGTATAACTCTCACCTCAATATGCACCACAGATTATCTCACTTGGGTAAAGCAAAAAGGAACTCATTCTAATCCAAAGTCTGGCAAAGCTCCTTTATAGACATAGTGATTTCCAATATACCAGAGAGAATTTAATCTATAGAAGGTTTGCCACCAAACCGAAGCATCGCTGGTTTCTCAGCACTAATACAATATACATAAAACAATCATCAGAAGAAGGACATCTGATTCCAGTCTGTCCCTCTGGACAAATTAACTTGCACATATTAATTAAGATCCAGTGTACAACTGCCCAGATGCAACACCGGCCCCCTTTACATTCTACAACCTATTCATCCCATTCAGGAAAGGTTATATCCATTAAAAAAAACAATATGGGCCTCAAGTAAACATAACCCATGGCAAACTAAAAAACCTAAAACACAGAATATGCTTATAAATAAAACATGAACAGAATGGAAGTCCAACCCCAAAAATACCACCAAATTTAGCCAATTTCAAAATCTTGAGAAATCAGTGAAAACAAACATCAGCACAACTTAAAGGAATGCCCAGTTCGCCATCAAACAACTGCATTTAAGCATCTTAATAAATTTTGGAAAGGAATTAGAGAAAGTGTCACTCTGGTTCTTTTCCCCAAAACAATCTAATAATAGATGCAACAGAATGGCAAATCTTAACAAGCTCAAAAATAACCAAACCACTGAATAAAGTAAAACAACTAAAGAACAAAATGGCAACCCGGCACACCAAGTAGTTTAGGCACTTTCATTCATTTATTTTACAGAACTTTATCAGAAACTACACACACAGTCAAAGCACTCCTTTTTATACTAAATCACTTAATTATCTAGTATACCAAATTGTATTGGAAAAGGTTAATGGGGAAAGATTCACTGATACTTCCAATGCATATCTGGAATATTTAGAGTTTAAATGGCAAAAATGTTTTAGAGCAGACACTTTTGGTATTAACGAAAAATATCTATAAAATATTTTTAAAGTTTAAGAATATTTGATTAAATAACTTGAGAGACATATATATTTGTATATGTTTTTATATAAGAATTTTGTTAGATGTTTTTTAAAAGAAATAGTGTAACATATTTTCACAAAGAAGTAAAGATTAATGTTTATGTGCTTTACTCTGATATTTAATTGAAGCTTGATTGTTATTGGTTGATTTGTAACTTAAATAATTAAGTCATTTGGTGTAAAAATGAGTGGTTTGACTGTGTGTGTAGTTTTTGATGTAGTTCTGTAAAATAAATGAACAAACTACTTGGTGTGTCCGGTTGCTGTTTTGTTCTTAAGCTCAAAAATAACATTTATTACCCCCACCCACCCACAGACACAATATTTAACAATCTTGAGTCACCTCTGTACTCTGTACTTAATTATTACCATGTTTTCTTCAAAATTGTCACTAAATATGTGGTTTAGACTCTACATTGACTACTACTACAACCCACACTTTCACATTCTGCATTCTAGCTTCTTACAAACTGGAAACACAACACTTTGCAATTCATTGAGATTTAGTTTCAACATAACTCTGACCACCATCTGTCTGCCACCTGGTATTAAACATAGTATGATTCAACCATAACCAAAAACAGACAATTTGAAAGCTGCTAGTGACTATAGGCCTATTGCAAACACTTGCCTACTAACTAAATGTCTAGAAAAGCTAATTTATGAACGAATACTGGGGTATATTAAAATGTGACATTCCATTAGACAAAAAACGGCTTTAGGTCAAACTACAGTACTTTAACAGCTCTTTATAGCTTAAGTAACCACATATTTTCAAACATGGAGAAAGGACCATCTTCCTAGATGTCAAAAAAGCCTTTGAGACAGTTTTTCACCAATTGCTATTGGAAAAACATGGCAAAGCAAGCTCCTCCAATGAAGTTGTTCAGTGTCTCATTAGTTTTCTCCATAAAAGATCTTTTGTTGGGTATGCAAACAATTCAATATAATGCCCGCTTTCTTATGTATCTGTGTAGACAAATGTGACACCCCAGCACTGGCCCAGTAATCAAAGAGCCTCAGTCCTCACCACTGGCAACACTGGGGGACATATACACTGGGAGGATGACAAGGACACACACAGTAAATTGCAATTTCCCTTAAGACCACACAGAGACCACAGTCAGTCTAGGGCTGGTTTCTCCCTCTTTCTCCAGATCTCCAATAAGATTCCCCGCTGGCACAGCTATAGAGTTCAGATCTCAGCTGAGTGGCCAAGCAAGACCTTCAGCACCCTCTCATTGCAACCAGTTCTTTGTGTCCCTGCCCAAGTAGCTCACACACACACACACACACACACACACACACACACACACACACACACACACACACACACATTTTGAGGTTTAATTTATACAGACACGCACACACACACACACACACACACACACACACACACACACACACACACACCTGGGAAAAGCTGGCACAGGTTTACTATCTACGCCTCCTTCTGCCCAGACTATAGGGTAGTTTTCCCTGCCACCAGCCACTACTTATCAGCTACTTTAAGGCCCTTAGCAAAGGGTGTCCAATATTACTGTGTAATGTTACTATTAATCCAAATGGTAGTCTGACCAAGAGCAAGGCTATTAGTAGTGGTCTGCACTGTATCACCAGATAGATATGCAATTATTCTAAGAGTTTAAATATCTCTAGACAGACTAGTCACAACTGAAAGGTTTGAATATATTTAATAATAAACAATAAAAGAACAACAAAATACTCAGAAAACAATCACAGTTACTTCAGAGTTCAAAATCACAGGAATTATTTAAAACAGCATTGCAGGACAGTGCCAAATAAACAAAGAAAACATCTAAGCTATAGTTCACTATATTCCTAACTGTATTTAAGAGAAATTGCTGTACATTAGACTTACTTAGAGCAAGGCAAGACAGATGTGGTGAGTGGATGTTCTTATCAGGTCAAAGACAAAATGCAAAATGCACAGTCTCTCTCGGAGAGTTCTTAAATTAATATCTCAAATATTGCTGCTGGGATACTTGCAGTATGACATCACTTCTTGTCATCTGACTATCCCAGGCAAAACCATTGATGCAGCTGTAGCATTTAACCTCAGTCTGCAATTATAGACCTTAGATTTTTTTGGCAAATGGTGGAAGTCATGAAACAATTTACATTCTTCCACATTTACAGACAATACAAAAAATTTCTAGTTCTAGACATTATGTCTGCTACTGCACTGAAACTGAAAGATAAAATCTCTTTTGTTTATGGCCCAGCCATAAAGTAACTCAACCTCAACCATTCTTCTGAAGTTTCAGTCGCCCCTGTTAAAATACATACATCTAAACAGTTACAATAGTGTATAAAAATATCTCTTCAACACACGTCTATACAATATGAACACAGTTCTAATACATTTGTAACACAGGCATATGAATCATGTTGCTATTCACAAATGACACACAACCACTTACAAAATTCCAGATAGTTGGGATGGCAGTATCTCCTTTTGTTACAACATGCAACAACTAGAATGCCAGAATGGTTAATGAACCAGAGGAACCCCAACTATTACCAGCAACCATTTCATGGAGTGAAACGAGGGGGTGGAGGGGGAGGGGGAGACGATAATTTGTGGGGTTGAAAATGAAATTATTTCTGTGAACAACACTTTCACTTATTTAAATTACAATAAATTCAACTATAGTGCTGTAGACCTAAGGACCATTTTAAATTGTTGTCCAGAGGTTTTAAATTTATTCCTTATCATAAAAATGACCTTACAAAGGTATTATTTGATTTAAAAACTTTTACAAGGAAGTTAAATCTCCGCATTTTATTTCAAAATAAAGGAAGCAACCACACGTCAGGCATTTTAAAATGCAAAAGTGAATTTAATCCCCCCTTACATCCTCAAATTAAAAAACTTTGAGATGGTTGTTGAAAAAGAATTAAGGCAACAATAAACACCCCCCGATTTTTTAGGGACAACCTTAATAAGGGTGAAAGGAAAATTTTAAAAGAATTTCAACTTGATAAAAAAGTAAGGGTTATGAAACCTGATAAGGGGGTGGGTCAGTTATTACGGATAATGCGGTCTATGAAGGTAAGATGGACATTTTGGGGGACTCCAGTACTTACTCTAGGGTCTGTAAGAGTGAGATCAATTTAGCTTATAGAAAAATTGATTTGATTATTAATGATTTATTACTGGAGGGACTTATAGATTTGGACACTTTTAAATATTTGAATGTGACACAACCTAGAATTCCTACAATATTTGGAATTCCAAAAGTCCATAAGGACCAAATTGACCCCCCTTTATGACCCATTGTCTTTACGGAAAGTACCAAATATGCCGAAAAAAAATTAAAGACCATTTGAGGTATGGAGAATTTTATTTTGAAGGATTCATGGGATTTTCTTAGAAGTATTGATTTGGAACAATTCTATGACAACATTATTTTCATTACTGTAGACGTAAAAGATTTGTTTACAGTTATTCCCCATGGTATAGGCTTAGATTGGCTTAAAAAGGCCTTGAGGGAAAAAGGTCCCATACCTAGTGACCAGTTACATGTTATTTTGTGTCTTATGGAGTTAATACTAAAGAATAATTTTATTTATTTTTGTGGGGAATTTTTTCACTAGGTAAAGGGGGTAGCTATGGGGGCCAATTGTACCCCCATTTACATTAACATTATCCTGGCCTGGTGGGAAAAGTCTTTTATTTTTTGCTCCGACTATAATAATTGCTGGGTCCTATGCAAGAGGTTACTTGATGATATTTGTATTTTTGGAGGGACTCTGAAGATAAATTGAGGGACTTCATAGATTACATTAATAGCATCACTTCCTTTCTTCAATTTACTCACAATATTCAATATGATAGTGTTATTTTTTGGATGTGAGTATTTATAAAATTCGGGGGGGGGGTATTAAATCTAGGGTGTTCCTCAAGGAAACTTTCTCAAATTCATATCTACACCTTCAGAGTGCACATCCTTACCAACAAAAGAAAAACATTTACAAGGGCAAACGTATTAGGGCTAGTCTGTTGACTTATTTACATGATGATTTTAAAAAATAATGTGATTATTTAGAAGGGCTATTTCTTGAAAGGGGATACCCCAAGGAAATGTTGATGGACATTAGGGATTACGTGATGAGTCTTCGAGACACAAGATATTTTCTTGTTATGGGTAGGAAGGGAGATACTAATACTACCCACTTGGTAAATATGAATAACAATGATTACCAGATGGATTTTGCCATGGTATATAATTTAGATTCTAGGATCTTTCAGAATATTTTTTCCAAGGAATGGGATAGGTTTAAGTCCTTAACAAACCTCAGAGGTTTACAAGAACAACCAGCTAGGATTATATATAGGAGAGAAAGAAATTTAAAAGATTTGTTTGAAAGACACAATACATTAACAGGTTATGAGGGAGGTAGAAAGTATGGTACTTTTAAATGTGGGACATGTGGTCAGTGTAGTTTTATTTCTAATGTTAATCATGTGGAGATTAAAGATAGAGACATGGTCTTACATAGTTTCAGTTTTAGTAACTGTAACACCAGTGGAATAGTATATCTGGCTACCTGTTGTCAGTGTCAAGCTTTTTACGTGGGGAAGACTGAGCGAAAATTAAAAAGACAGATATATGAGTGTGGGTATATCCGGACAAGAAATTAAAAAAAAATGCTTTGTTCAAGCATTCCCTGGAATGTGACCAGGCCAAATTCCTATTTTTTGTTATTGAGGTTGTACCCAAGGACATCTGAGGGGGTTTATGGGAAACAAAAATTGGAGTACCGAGAGGTATATTGGCAGGTCACATTGGATGCAGGTAGATTTCCAGGGTTAAACGACAATGTCTCTATTGCTCCACTTTTAAAATTAAAGGCAGCAAAATGATGACTCCTTTACAAAGCGACTAAGACTGAAAATTTTTTGATTTATATATATTTTTATATTTGTAGGTGTTGGTTTAAGGTACAGTTTAGATATTTATTCTATGTAATGATTTTATTAGAAGCTATTTATTATGACCACTAGATGGTAGTACATTCATGTGGAGACTGATTGTAGTAACATTTGATTTTTTTCTGTTTTAGTTTACAAACATAATAAACTGTTATTTTAGCTTTTTTAAAATAATGTTTTAATATAGGAAGCTGGTTAAATTAATTGTTACCCTATTAATTTATGTATTTACACTGATATTTATATATTTTTTATTCAGCTAAGCATTTTTAGTTAGGGTTGTTTAAGAAACTTGTGATAATTAATTGAATGTGATTTTTATTGGTTGATTAGAGATGATGGTTTTATTTAAGCCTTAGTTGTTGTTTAATGCACTATTTCTGTCTGAAGAAGTCTTTAGAGGGATGAAAATGTATGTACAGTGTTGGCGTTAATTTGTTTGTGGAAGTGACATTAAATCTTTTCTGTCGAGCTGTGTTTGTGCTTCAGTGACTCCTTACAACCCTGTGTTTTGTGTTACCAGCCATAAATAACTCAACTTCAACCATTCTTCTGAAGTTTCAGTCACCCCTGTTAAAATACATACATCTAAACAGTTATAATAGTGTATAAAAATATATCTTCAGCACACGTCTATACAATATGAACACATTTCTCATACATTTGTAACACAGGCATATGAATCATGTTGCTATTCACAAATGACTCACAACCACTTACAAAATCCCAGATAGTTGGGATGGCAGCATCTACTTTTGTTACAACATGAAACAACTAGAATGCCCACAGGTTACCATAGTAAAATGATACAAGGCCTAAACAACATGACCTATATGTACCAGCTCAAAGCACTGTCACTCTACTCAGTAACCTACAGACTGCTAAGAGATGACCTGTGTCTGGCATGTAAGGCTTCTTCCAATGCACTACCGATGGATTTACTGCACATCAGCAAGTCAAATGGCATCAGAAATATTTGGTCTTGGGATATATGCCTCTTCTACAATGTCAGTAAAATGGTTTGGAAGTAAAAGTATATCTCATAGAGAATACCAGTGCTCTGAAACAGACTTCCCATCCACATAAAACAAAGTTCACCCCTATTCATATTCAAGTGCAACTTGGATCTCTGAATAGGAGACTACCCCCTGTACTATTAATGGACAGACACAGGTCATAAATACTTTATCCAGTGAATGGGTCCCCTCAAATTACCTGCGGTATGATCCATATATATTCTCATTAGGGGTAATATATATATATATATATATATATATATATATATATATATATATATATATATATATAAAATTCATTTTTATTTTACATTTGTTTACTGGGAAAGTCCAACTGGATATATGTCCATTTTCAGAGGAAGGCTGGGGAGAAAAGCTCTAAAAAGCAGAGTACAAATACATTAGGAACAATGGTATAACAACAAATTCCAACACATGTGAGAGATGCATCCATATAGCCAAACTGGAGGCTAAGCTCTCTCAACTCCGTACTGGCGTAACCAGTCAGGAGGAGAAGGAAACCACATGCACTACAATTCCAGTCTCACATAGACCTACCACGACAGCAAACCAAACACATAAACACACAAAAACATACTCGGAGGCTCTAAATAAAAATCTGCCTAAGCAGCAGAGACCTCCAAAGCAGACACCCAATCAACCGCTACCCCAAAACAAAACACGTGCAACACATAGCTCACAAAGCCAGTGTGCCGAACAGTCACAGCCCTTAAGGCTAAACAACACACCTGATACACTTATAATAGGTGACTATCGTCAGGCACACTGACGTCCCGCTCACCAGGCTGAACAAGGAGAAGGTCATGGTGAGCTGCCTGTCGGGCGCTAGGATCCGCCACATAAAACAAGCACTCAGGTCACTCCAAGGCAAGTACAAATATGACTCAGTTATTGTCCATGCTGGTGTGAATGACCTGAGACATACCTCCCTGGACTACATGAAAAGAGACATAGAGGAGCTCTCTGAGCATGTGGCCCAGGCCGGTATGACCCTGACCTTGGGTAGCATCTTACCCTCACCAAGAATGATGCCACAATATGAAGACAAGATGATTAATTTCAACAATTGGCTTAAGTACTGGTGTCATTCAAAGGGGATCCAATACCTGTCAGCCTGGGATGACATGCTCAACAAGCCACGATGCTTCCCTAGGGACGGCTTGCACCTGTCACCCCTGGGCTTTCAGATATTGGCAAAGGCTCTTGCTACCCCCATAGTGCCTTTTTTAGGCAAGGCTCAAAAGACAAACCCACCTCCATAGGTATCACAAGGGATAAGAAACTAAGAGTAATGCTACTCAACGCCAGAAGTCTAAACCTCAAGATGCACGTACTCGAAACTCTCCTTAGCATGGAGAACATCGATATCTGTGCAGTAACAGAAACCTGGTTCAAGGCTCCCGAGAGCACCCCAGCACTACCAGGTTATACCTCATACCATGCTTTTCAGCCCCAAAACTTGGACCGAACTACAAAAGGAGGGGGAGTATCAATATTCATCAAAGATACCCACACCTCCAGGTTGGTGGCACAGCACGAAGCATCAGAGACTATCCATGTGCAGCTAACAGTGGGTAAAACTGCCTTCCAGTTTATGGCCTGCTACAGACCACCCTCCCAAACCCAGGAACCCCACTCGGCCTTCCTGAGAACACTGGAAAATATGAAGGTCTCTCCAAACACCATTATATTGGGCGACTTCAACTACCCAAACATAGACTGGGAGCATTACTCTAGCTCCAACACCCTAGCCCAAAGGTTCCTATAATTTATAAACTCAAATGCTATGGAACAACTTGTTACCACTCCCACAAGAGGGGAAAACATACTGGACCTGATCATCACCAACATGTGGATCTATGCTCCAGACCAGAAGTGTATCCCTCACTGGTAAGATCATACCATAAACTAATCTCACTGGATATTCACATCCCGACCCCACCTCCTGCCCAGAAAACCACAGTGAAAAACTTCTCTAAAGCAAATTTTACACTCCTCAAAATTGAGGTGGAATCCTTCAAAGCCCCCAGGCCTGTGGAAAATACGGCCCAGACCGCAGAATCCTTTATAAACGCATTCTATGAACACCTTCAGGAATGCATGGATCATGCAATCCCAAATAAAACCAAGACCCAATCCTCCAAAGGCAGACATCCTGTCTGGTGGACCCCAGCCATAAACAAACTATACAATAGAAGGAGGAAGCTACTAAATGATAGAGCAAAATCCCAAAAAGGGAAGGCATCTCTGATCAGTATTAGCAAAAAACTACGGGCACTCATAAAATCGTCTAAGGCCAGCTTCAAGAGAAAAATTGCACAGGACACTAAGGATAATCACAAGGCTTTCTTTAGTTATGTTAGGAACCTGGGTGGGAATTCCCAGATATGCTCAGAATTAGTCAAAAATGACAAAAAATACACCGAACCCACAGACATTGCCAACATCCTAGCTGACAGGTTCAGTGCAAACTCCCCCTCCCCACCAAAAGGGCAAATATCTATCCCAGCAGAGTGCTTCCCCCCTGACATCTCAGATGCTCAGGTAAGAGCCGCCCTCTCCAAAGCAAAAAACACAGCATCAATGGGACCAGACGGTGTCCTGAGCTGCATCCGACATGAACTCCAAGAAGAGCTAAATCCAAACATAAAACTACTGTTCAATCTCAGCCTTACTACAGGACATGTACCCAAAGGGTGGCATACAGCAACAGTGGTCCCTCTCCACAAAGGTGGTGCCTTAATGGATCCTGGAAACTATCGCCCCATAAGCCTGACTAGCTTGGTCTGCAAAGCTATGGAAAGGATCATCATGGACCTCATAAATAAAGATATTGGGGACCTGCAGATACTGGATCCTACCCAGTTCGGCTTTGTTAAGGGCAGATCCTGCCTCTTAAACCTGGTTGATTTCTTTGAAACAGTCACCAAGGCCATTGAGGAGGGGAAGGTGGTCCACACAGCCTACCTGGACCTCGCAAAAGCCTTCGATACAATACTCCACTCGGGCATAATAGATAAGCTTACCAGCTTAAATATAAACCCCTATGTCACTAGATGGGTTGCAAACTGGCTCAAGGACAGAACCCACATGGTTAGAATTGCTGGACCCATGTCAGACTCCAAACCAGTTACAAGTGGCATCCCACAAGGCTCAGTCCTGGGACCTCTCTTGTTCAGTATATATTTCTCGGAGGTACTGGCTAACATGGAAGGACTGTGGCTGACCAAGTTCGCAGATGACTGCAAACTGGGCACCATAATTGACTCTCCAGCCAACACAAGCATCCTCCAAAAGGGCCTCATAGAAACAGACAACTGGTGCCAGAGCCATGGCCACAAGCTAAATGCCAAAAAGTGTATAGTCATCCCCTTTGGCAAAAACAAAGTGCCCACAAATTACCACATAGGTGGTAATCCATTAAGTACAGAAGATGTAATTAGGGACCTGGGGACCCAAGTTGATAGCAGTCTCTCATTTGACAACCACGTGGCCAAAGTGGTTAGAAAAACATTTTATATAGCCCACCTAATCATGAAGGGATTCACATCTAGATCAGGGGAGGTCATCGTGCCTCTTTACTCATCCCTCATCAGGCCCATAATTGAGTACAAAGCCCCTTTTAGGATGTACCTTACCAGACACCTGCAGCAACTGGAAAGACCCCAAAAGTACCTCACCAAGAGGATCAAAGGGCTCAAACAGATGCCATATGCTGCCCGGTTAAAGAAACTCCAGTTCTACTCAGTGGCATACCGCCTGTTCAGGGGCAATCTGTGCCTGAGATATAAAGCCATGTCCAACCCGGAATTAATGGACATGCTGCACCTCAGAAAATCCAAATCCCATCGAGCTACGCGCTCCCTTCACTCTGGAATAAAATCCCAGTCCAGGTTAGGCAGAGTCCCTCATTGACTCTCTTCAAGAGGAATCTTGATGAGTGGGTGGGAGATCGTATGTTTAACCCGGGTATCACTTCTGTGTCACTGTTAGACAGAAGCACAGTATACTAACCTCGAAAAAGGGCATAGCAAAATTAATTTAAAATGGTTGGCGAAAGCCAAACACATTCTGGCTAGGCTTATAAATGCCCTAGGGCTGATAGCCTAGTATGAACCTATGAACATATATATATATATATATATATATATATATATATATATATATATATATATATATATATATATATATATATATATATATATATATATATATATATAAATTATCAACCATGGGATGGGTAAAGCCAATCTCTAGCCAAATGGGATAGGTTAATTCAAGTACAAAAGGAAAACCTGGCTAGGCTTACAATGGCCTCAAGGCAGTTAGCCTAGTACTTACTTATGAACCCATGAACAATTCTTCTTTGAATCAGGTATTATTGCCAAAGGTGCTCCACATGGCTCAGTATCCGGCTTACTGCTTTTCTCTTTATTCATTAATATGTTGCCATATGACATGATCAGTTTAAAACTAAATCTTTATGCAGATGACTTTTTTTAACTACAGTCCATAGTTCCTCAACTGACCTTTGAAGAGAACTACAGATAAACACACACATATCTGTGACATGTAATTCCTTTAAAATGTATTGTTTGATATTACCTGTGTTTGTTAACCAGGTGATTGAGCTTGTCCAAGGACTCCTTTCAGTCACATCCTGTGACACAGGCAATTACAAAATTATAACAAGGAACATAAACGCGGGAGAAAAAATAGACATGTCCTGAAGATAAAGAAGCAATGCAAAGAGAATTTATTTTGATATACAGTAGTGAGTTATAACTGAATACTAGGTGGAAGGAAAGAAATACAACAGGGAGCTACAACTAGAATATAATAATTATAGGAAATTATACCAGAAGAAAATTTCTCATCTGTAATAACTATATATATCTATACATGTATCTATATCTATATATCTATATGGGAGCACTACAGAATCCTGAAAGCCCCAAATCCTGAAGGCTAAAATCCTGAGACCAAGCTCCTGAAAACACACAGGACACCAACACTTACTATATTCCAGTAAAAGTACATACAGAAACATATTACTCTTAAACTATACACAGGGGGGCTTGCCCCCCACACCCCCCTGCTACTTAAATATAACAACTCCAAGACTGCACTTCAGTACACTAAGTGCAATCTCAGAGTTGATATATTTAAGTAGCAGGGGGTGTGGGGGGGCACAGGGGCGCTTGCCTCCCTGCTTATATTTGGAGAAGAATAATATGGTTTGTGTTTTATTTGTTTCTGTATGTACTTCTGCTGGAATATAATAAGTGTTGGTATCCTGTGTGTTTTCAGGATTTTGAGTTTTCAGGAGTTTAGTTTTTAGGATTTTGAACTTTCAGGATTTTGGTCTTTCAGGATTCTGTAGAGTATATATATATATATATATATATATATATATATATATATATATATATATATATATATATATAAATCCCAAATTTTAGTATTTCAAAATTCTATAGCTGAAGCCTTTAAATACCGAATCCCCATAACCTCGAAATTTAAAACTGCGAACCTACAGTACAAATACACCACACACATACACACAATCTTCCCCCCACAATCAAATAAATAATCCTACACTACAGAAAAGCAGGGGGGCAAGCCCCCCTGCATCCCCATGTGGGGGTCTCTGCCCCCCACACCCTCCCTACTTATATATACTAACTCCGAGACTGCACAATTACACAGAGAAAGGTAACTCACACACACACACACATTTCACAGCCCCTTGCACACACACATCACAGCCAAAATACACAATAACATACACAAAATCCCCTAACCAACACACTCATACGTACTTACCTACACTTATACCTATGCATTCACACACCGTAACACCAGAAGCTCCAAACTTCGGTATTTTGAATTTCTCGCTTCTGGTGTTTTGGAATTTCAAGACTTAGGTATTATAATTTTGAAATACTGAATGTCAGGATTTCAGTATTTCGAAATTATAAAGGGAACCCATATATATATATATATATATATATATATATATATATATATATACATACACACACACATATATCTGTATCCAGGACTGTTTTGTAAGTTTCTGAATCCCCCAGACCTCTCTGTGTTTGAGGAAAGCCTTCTAGCTTATCAGTGGGAGTGGTAAGCATTAGGCAGCCTATCTACCACAAGAGGAGTGGTTTCTGGCCCAGAAATTGTGGTTTATTGGCCGTTTGAGCAGTTTTTCCAAGCCTTGCAACTTTCTGGTTTAAAAGCTCGTGTGTGCATGGGTTTGTGCTTGCCTAAACAACGTGGATCCAGATTTGGCATCCTGCAGACTACAAGAGTAACAGGAAGGAGAAAGAAAGACTTTAAGTGCCTCTATTTCAATTTTTTGCAAAATTTTCTGCTTTCTGCACTTGTTTTAAGTTGTTTTTTTAATTTAACTTCATATATTTAAACTATATTTGCTTTAATACTGCTACACACTCAAGTGTGCTAGCTTGCACTGCATTTAAAGTGTTTTTATTACTGTTTTAACTGCTTTTCTGCAAAAAACTAAAAAAAAAGTTCTAAGCTTGTTTCCCGTCTTTCCTGTAAGTAGTTTAGCCCAGATATAGATTTGCTGTGTCCAGGACTGTTTTGTAAGTTTCTGAGTCCCCCAGATCTTTCTGTGTTGGAGGGAAGCCTTCTAGCTTATCAGTGGGAGTGGTAAGCACTAGGTAGCCTATCTACCACAAGAAGAGTGGTTGCTGACCCAGAAATTGTAGTTTATTGGCTGTTTGGGCAGTTTTTTTCATCCCTTTCAACTTTCTGGTTTTAAACCCGTGTTTGCGCAGGTTTGCACAATGCGTAGGGGCGCTCAGCTGAGGTAAACTATTACTGGTGCCAGAAAGTCTGCTCTTTAATTTTTCCCTTAGAGCGTGCTTGTTCTTTACTTCTTGCACTTCAGTTAGCTTAGTCGACTAGCACTTTAGCAGGCTTTAGTAGGATTTATTGTAGCACACTTAGGTGCTGTCAGCACTAGCTGTTACTGTGCAGCACCAGTACTTATTAGTTATGTCCACTCCTGTGGGTATGACTGTAGGGCAATTTCCTGTGCTTTCTCTTGATTGTCTGGTGCACTTGGGCATTCTGAGACAGTGTAGCAACTGTCTCATGTACACAGACAACCCTCTCCTCTTGCCACCCAACACTCATACATGTGAGAGATTGTAAGTACTGCACTCTCCAGCCAAGACCAGTCTAGCTAGGAGAAGGTCAACACTTGCAACTTACTACAATGGAACATAAAACCCTCCAAAACACCAACCATCACAACTCATACATAGAAACACCAACCATACACCCACCTTTGCCGAGGCTCTCAATAAAAATTTGCCCAAACAACAGAGACCCCCGAGACAGAAATGCACTCGACCACCACAACACAACACCAGCCTCAGAGCACATAGCCCACCACCACAATGTGCCCCTCAACCTAAGCCCTTAAGGCAGAACACTTTGTCCAATGTACTAATCATAGCCGACTCAGTTGTGAGGCATACAGATGTCCCACTCACTAGGCTGAGCAAGGAGAAGGTGACAGTCAGTTGTCTATCAGGTGCCAGGATTCGCCACATGACACATACTCTCAGGTCATTCCACAACAAGTACAAATATGTCTCAGTCATTGTCCATGTGGGTGAGAATGACCTGAGCTGTACCTCCCTAGACTACATAAAAAGAAATGTGATCAAACTCCCGGATTATGTGGCCCAGGCAGGTATTCTACCGTCACCCATAATGATACCAGAGTGCGAGCAGAAAATTATTGACTTCAACAATTGGCTAAGTTTATGGTATCATTCTTAGGAGATCCAGTATCTGTCTTCCTGGGATGACATGATCGACAGACCTTTATGCTTTGCCAGAGACAGTCTGCATCTGTCACCCCTGTGATTCCGGCTACTGGCTAAGGCCCTTGCCACCCCTATAGTGCCTTTTTTTAGGCATTGCTCCAAAGACCAAAATTCCACCATAACTGCTACAAACAAATGCAATCTGAGGGTCATGCTGCTCAATGCTAGAAGTCTAAATCTCAAGATGCACTCTTTCGTGGCACTCATAAAAATGGAAAATGTCGACATCTGTGCTGTAACAGAGACCTGGTTTAAAGTGGCAGAAAGCACCCTTGCACTCCCAGGCTACAACCCATTCCATACTTTTCGGCCCCCAGAATACGATCAGAAGCTCCAAAGGTGGTGTTGTTTCCATATTTATAAAGGATACACACACCTCCAGACTGGTAGTTGAGCATAATACATCTGAAATACTTCAGGTACAATTAACACAGGGCAAGATGGTGATACAAGTCATAGCCTGCTACAGTACCCCAACCATGTCCCTTAACTCTCACTCCAGCTTCCTAAGCACCCTGGAATCTTTCAAGGTCCAGCTCAATACTGTCATACTGGGTGACTTCAACTACCCTTCCATCAACTGGGAAAACTATTCTAGTACCAATGTACAGGCCCAATGCTTCATTGAATTTATCATTTCCAATACCCTGGACCAGCTCATTCTGACTCACATGAGGAAGCAACATCCTCGACCTGGTTATCAACAGCATGGGAAACCATTGCTCCACACCTATAGTCAACTCCTCCCTGGTTATATCCAACCACAAACTGATCACCATGGAAATTTCCATCTCACTCACACCCCATGCTAAGGTGCCCACCCTGAAAAACTTCTCCAAAGCTGAGTTTTGGCTCCTAAAAACAGAGGTGACCAACTTTTAAGCACCCTTGCCAATGGAAAATAGCTCCATGACTGCAGAATCATGCACCAATGCACTGTATGAGCACCTACACAAATGCACGGATCTTGCCATGCCAAATAGAACAAATATGCTCCCCTCCAAAAAAAGGAAGCCAATCTGGTCATCCCCAGCCATCAATACACCCTACAACAGAAGGAAGAAACTGTTGCAGAAAAAAAATGAAGTCTCAAGACTGGAAAAACTCCCTTACCAGATCCCTTATCAAATCCACTAAAGTATGCTGTGAAGGCAGAACTGCGGCTGACACCAAAAACATCCACAAAGCCTTCTATAGCTATATCAAGAACCTCCAAGGCAATACTCAGATTTGCTTGGAGTTATTGCACAATGGTACCCCCTATACCAAGCCAACAGATATAGCCAACATACTGGCTAACAGAGTCAGTGCCAACTTTAACCCCCCCCCCCCCAAAGGCCCTATTACAATACCAGAAGAAAGCCTGGTACCCACTATTTTTGTGCCACAGGTAAAAGCTGCATTGTCCAAAGCCAAGAATACAGCATCTATGCGACCTGATAATATCCCTGGCTGCATCCTACATGAACTACAAAATGAACTGGCACCACACCTGTGTGCCCTGTTCAATCATAGCCTTACCTCAGGCTTTGTCCCTAATGAATGCACACTGCTACAGTCATCCCTTTCCACAAAGGGGGAGCAACTACAGACCCTGGGAACTACTGCCCCATTAGCCTGATGAGCCTGGTATGCAAAGCTATGAAGCGCATCATCATGGACCTGCTCAACAAAGGTATAGGCAATCTCCAAACTCTTGACCCCACACAATTTGGCTTCGTCAAGGGGAGATCCTGCTTGCTGAACCTGGTTGACTTGTTTGAGGCAGTCACTAAGGCTGTGGATGAGGGTAAGGTAGTGCATACAGCCTACTTCAACGTGGCCAAGGCCTTTAATACAATTACCCACTCAGGTATCATTGATAAACTCACCAAACTAGGCATCGATCCTTCTTTCACTAGGTGGTTTGCAAATTGGCTCACAGACAGGCCCCACAGAGAGAAAGTTAAGTACTCCAAGTCAGACTGCTGACCAGTCATGAGTGGAGTCCCACAGGGCTCAGTCCTGGGCCCTCTCCTGTTTGGCATCTACTTCTCAGAAGTCCAGGCCAACACAGAGGGACTCTGGCTGACCAAGTTCACTGATGACTGCAAGTTAGGAGTCATTATCAACTTCCCAAGTGATGCAGACATCCTACAAAAGGGCATCTCTGAGACCAATGACTGGTGTCTGAACCATGGCCTTAAGCTTAATGCCAAAAAATGTGTTTTCATTCTCTTTGGAAAAAACTCATCTCCCATGAATTTCCACATCGATAGGAGCCCACTAAACACTGAAGGGGTCATAAGAGATCTGGGCACCCAGGTTGACAGCAACCTCACTTTCGACCATCAGGTTGCCACTGTGGTCAGAAAGTCCTTCTATGTAGCACATCTTATAACCAAAGGGGTTCATAACCAGAAAGAAGGAGGCCATCATCCCCTCTCTACTCATCCCTCATTAGATCAATCATCAAATACAACACTCCATTTGGCATGTACCTGACCAGACACTTACAACAGCTGGAGAGGCCACAAAAATACCTCATGAAAAGGATCCTAGACCTTAAACACATGCCCTACATGGACACATACCTCTCAACTATACAGATTTTCGCAGAATGTCCAGATTTTTTCCTCATATTTTTGGTCTGTTCCTCATAAAAATTGTGTTTTTTTGACAAATCACTGGGAAGATTTAAAGACTAAAGTCACTAAATAATGACATGCATTTGAGTTTCATACTTCATATCCTTCAGAAAATGCATCTTAACACAAATTCTGTTATCCTAGCAACTTTCTAAGTTTATAAGAGCAATATTTAAAATGTGTCTCTATTTTTGGGACTTTCTTTCCCCCTTTTCATCAGGTGTTGTCCAGATTTCTTACACTAACAGGTTGAGAGGTATGCATGGACAGACTCAAGAAACTTCAGCTGTTCTCACTCTCCTATCATCTACTCAGAGGGGATCTCTGCTTGACTTACAAAGTCATATCTGACCCAGCCCTACTTGAAAAGATACACCTAAAGAAATCCTAATCCCCCCGCGCCACACGCTCCAGAGATCACAACCTCACTACCACAATCAACAGAACATGCTGGAGGGAAAGTTCATCTGCCAAAGACTGCCCATACTCTTTAATAAGCTTCCCATTTATGTCAAGCAGAGCACCTCTCTGTCCCTCTTCAAGAGAAATCTCGACGAGTGGATGGGTAACAGAAAGTTCACCCCAGCGATCAATCCAGTACTGGACAGAGGCATTGTGAACTAACATTGGGTGGCACGGTGTCAGAGAAAATGTTTAGGGCTAGGCTTGTAAAGGCTCCAGGGCTATTAGCCTAGTACACACACACACACACACACACACACACACACACACACACACACACACATACATACAGATAAGGTTGGTTTGGTGGATGCAGTAAGGAGGATTCTGGGTTATAAAGAAAAAAAACAACCATTACTAATGAAACACATGCTTTCAGATTACTTATTTTTTTAGTTGTTTCTGGAATAATGTCAGATTATTAATTTGTCCGATATCCTCAAGCAGGGAGCTCCAGACATAAAGTGCTGACTTAGAAAAATATGCCTGACCAATTAGTTTAGATGTCTCGAAGTCAAACTGGATGATTTGTAGTTTAAAGATGTATACAAAAGTAGGTACAACATCTGTTGTATACTTCTGATGACTGCTGGTCTGATGTAACAGTGCTTTTTTCATGGAATAAAACCTTATTGCAAACAAGACCTTTTTGCTGTGCTTTGATGAATAATGCCTTATTTTTTGTAACTGAAAAGGGAAACTAAAAGAAAGGAAAAAAGGAACAGCTCTGTCACACAGAAAACTCTGCAATTCTTGTGGAAGGATCTGTGAATCCAGAGCTGGCACAGTGAACTCGCGATAATCCATGACAAAACTCAGCCTTGGACTGAGAGATTGCCATTGACTGTGACAGCAACTTAAAGTGATATTTAACCTGCACACCCATGTTTGGCTGGTCGTACCATGAGTGCTTTCGAGTAGCCGTTTAGAACATCATATTTTCCTTCCTTTCCATTTCATTGATTCACAGCTAGCTTAGACACAAATCTGCATCTGTTTTTATTGAGGTCTTTTTACGGCCTCAGCTATTTCACTTGCTAATCCAGAGACTTAAAGGTGACACAGAGCAGGAAGTTATCAGAAAGAAACTTGTCAACTGAAACATTATAATAATATCAGGTTTATACTTAGCATTATAACTTCCACAAACTTTCTTGAGAAAGGATACTCACCACTTTCAATAATGACTTTCCGACACATAAAATGGATTCTCAGCACTTAAAGGTGACACAGAACAGGAAGTTAGTACTGTATAGTTCCATTTACAGAAAGCCTTATACTAATACCCCATCAGAAAGGAACTTGCAGCTGGAACATTGTAATAATATCAGGGTTATACTTACCAGTACTTTCCATTTGAGTGTAGCATTATAAGTTCCGCAAACTTTCTTGAGAGAGGATACTCTCCCATTTTCAATAATGACTTTCCGGCACATAGAATGGATACTTGGCACTTTCAGTAATGACTTTCCAGCACAGACATGCTGATACAGATGAAGACAGAATCATTACCAAGATGCATCTATAATGCTTCAGCCCCCCACCCCCCATTTTATTGTAGCAATGGCTGCATGTATGGCATGTATTGTATATGAGATTTTAATATTTTACAGAAAGAAATAGAAATAGTATGGAGCTAAAGCTGCCAATACAGTGATTGTTACACGACACACTGTTGGAGAACAGAATAATGGCAAGTAAGGAGTCACATGGTTTGTTGTGTCATTTTACAACATTTATCATACACACTGGCACACATTTATTAAAAAGGATGTCCGTTTCAATTCTGCTTCTACTTTAATAAAGTGCTTATGAACTAAGCACTGTATATGAGAATTATAAATAATAAGTAAGTCTGCAAAATAATCAAATTAATATAAAGTTAGTAATGGACAAGGCTAAATAAATTAAATAATCAACTAAAACAAATGAAAAGTACTGACAAAGAATGTGTTGAGGGGAATTACTGTGATAACTTTTTGGAATTCAGAGGCTACCGTATCATAGTGCTCTAGAATGAAGGCATGCAGCACTGCATCGGGCTGACTCTGAGGCTGTGTTACAAGTTAATGAGGCAGTCCATGGGAGAGGCATATTCTAATTAGCCATGCACTCTCTCCCATGAAACCACCATCAGGAGGGCATGTACGCCCTGAGTAATTACGGAATCACTTGGCCTTGTAGCTAAAAAGCCATGTTCAATCATCACAAGAGGCAAGTACTGGAGAGTTTAATGGCAAGATAGTGTCAGGAGGTGTGTGTGTGCATGTGTACCTGCTTGAGAGATAGCATAAGGGGGTAGTGAGGGGGTGGTGTGTGTGTGTTTGTGTGTGTGTGTGTGTGTGTTTGCACCTCCACACACCCCTAGACTAATGAGCATAGTCTACAACATTGTGTATTGGACAAATAGACAGCAGGAATTACAGTATATGACTTGTGCAGTAACAGCACTTAAACAAGTATGGGGATCGGGGTGGGGCACTAGACACTGGAAATTACTGTATAACACCCATACCTTAGTGACACTTAAACCATTACAGGGACCAGGGGTGGGGACACACTAGACACCGGGATAGTCACTGTGGAGTGCTATAAAGGCACATTAAGTAAAACGTGCAAAAACCACTAGACATCAGGGTGTATTTAAAAAAAATAAGGAAGAGAATGAAAGAGATTTGAACCATGCACCCTTGATATAAGGGCTCTCTGCATTAGCCCCCTACTCTGAAGAATAAGTTAGTGGAGTGGGGTTTTTCTTTAACATACTGAGAATCTCAAGCGTTATGGAATGCCTGTAAGATGTTGTCATACATGAGGGCGGTGATTCCCTAGCATGCACTTGCTGAGGGATTTGAATTGCAAAACTGGAATGCTTGGCATTAATAACTGAACTGTAATCATCTGTGGATTACCTGGACATGGGAAAAGGAGGTATTGTGGACAATATGATAACAGGGATAAGTATGGGATATGTGGGGTGTATGTGTGTATTTTACTGTGTGCAAGAGTGACTGTGGGGTATCTCTGCTTCTGTGACATGGTCGCCAACACATTACCTACTGCAGGAAGTACTGATCTGCACTTTGCAGTAGGTAACGTGATTCAGAGTCATAGAAATTAGCCCATAATGAGGGCTTTCCTCATTGTGAATAACATGTCTCTAATTCGCAAAATACCAAATCTTCGGAGCAAGGTTGTTTTAGTGCGAGCTGTGGGGCTGTTAATGAATCCTTGGATTCTTTTAAAATCTACAAACATATATAAATATATATAACAAAGAATATATAGTTTAGAAAACTAAATAAAAGCGATGTAATCATGAAGCAATATAAAAGAAAATTTAAAAATAAGCTGACATGACAAATGAAACACAGTTCATTTCAGTCCAACGAGAGCCTACATTTATTTATTTATTTATTATTTATTGCATTTGTTTACTGGGAAAGTCCATTGAGCCTAGAAAAAGCCCATTTTCAGTGGAGCCTCAGGGAGAAAAGCTCCACAAAGTTACATACAATGAAGTTATTAAAAAATAAACTAATTAATGCAAATAAAGGGTATAAAGTGGTAGTATCATAATCATTGTACGATAAATTAATGACTGGTGTACATACAATCAAGCACTAGTGTAAAATACTAAAATAGACTAAAATAACTGGCATTAGTTCACTCCAACACTAGTGTAAAATGTATTTACAAGGAACATAGTAGAGGGAGGATAAATTCAGGGTGATGAAAGATGGCTAAGTAGGGAAAGAAAAGGTAAGGTGACAGGAAAGAAGTTTGGCAGAGAGAAGGGAAAGGAAATAATAGTAATAAAATATTCAATGGTGAAGTCATAGGGGAGATAAGTCAGGTGTTGGAGTTGTTTATTTGGGTACAGGAGCATAGCCAGTGAGAGGAGAGAGGTAGTTTGAGGGATTTTTTGAAGCAGGCAGGATTACTATTAGATCTGAGTGAGGGGGGAAGATTATTCCATGACTTGGAGACAGTATAGGAATACAACATTTGGCCAGCTGAGACAGACAGAAACATTTTGTTTTCAGACCTGAGGTGTCGGTTAGCATGGTATATAGTTAGTATAGAGGAGAGGGAGGGGCAGGTTTCTGGGTGATAGATTAGCTTGTGGGCTGTGGATAGCTGTAGAAAAGAGACTTAGTGGGGGAATTCTAGCCAATTTAGTTGATGCAGAGAGGAACAGTGATGGGTGGAAAATTTTGCATTTGTAGCAAACTTGGCAATTTTGTTGTAGCAAGAGTCTAGTTTTGCTCTCAAGGAGGACTGCAGATTGATGAGGATGGGAGCACCATATAGCAGAGTACGGAGCAGGAAGGATGAGGCCAGGGCTTTTTTATCAGGGAGGCTAAGAAAATAGTTGTGCCTATATAGGGCATCTAGTTTCTGATGTTTTTTTTTATCTAGTGTTGGTATGGGAGTGTGGGGTTGAGAGCTAGATGGTTCTGGGACATCCAGGATTCGGTGCAGGAAAAGGCTTCTTGGGTGAGATACTGTAGTGCAGTGGGAGATTTAGAAGTGCAGATGATAGTGGAGTCATCTGTGTATTGGATAAGAGTACTGTGGGTAAGAGTGGTATGGAAGTTATTAACAAATATGCTGAATAAGAGGGGACCCAGTATAGAACCTTGAGGAACACCACTATTAGTATTTAAGACAAGGGAAAATGCGTGTTGCCATTTAGTCCATTGTTGTCTATTGCTGAGGTCATTTGTAAACCATTGTAGGGTTGGGGAAGATAGGCCAAGGTTAGCAAGTTTGGTAAGCAAAATGGAATGGGATATAGTATCAAATGCCTTTGATAAATCAAGAAATGGTGCTGAGACTAAGGAGCCAGCATCTCAAGCTCTGTTTACTGTATCCAAGAAGGAAATGAGGGCAGTGTTGGTGCTATGTCCAGGCCTAAAGCCATGTTGAGTGGGGGAATGGATTTGATGTTTTATCAGATGGTTGAGCAACTGAGTATGAATACATTTCTCTAGTACTTTAGAGATGGGGGAGAGAATGGCAATAGGATGGAAGTTGGAGAAATTAGAGTTGTTGCCGCCTTTATGAACTCCACTTTATTTCCACTCACAGACTCCAGGTCCAAAACCAAATGATTCTTCCGATAACTCTTAACATCACCACATACTGAACAGGTTCTTTCAGATATGCAGAAAATATTAAATGACACAAATGTCTGCACAGTTCAAAGTATCCACAGTTTAACCATGTCAGGAATAATCCATGATAGGGCAGAAATCTATATATGTACACAAACTGCCAAAGGCAGCACCAATTCATCTTCATTTGCCATCAGACTGATAAAGAAAATAGACAAAACTGGAAAAAAAAAAAAAAAAACAACCCATACATTTTTAATGGCTGACAAACACTGATAAGGTCCTTCATTGTGACACAACTACACACTGATCATTGCCAGACTGCATTACAACATCCACCAGACAGCACCAGCAGCAAAATAAATGAATTACATACAACATTATAACATAACAGAATTTATAGAAACAAACTGTTTTCTTCTTAACTTCAACTGCTGAAATAGACTAAATGCTAACAAAAATATTCTTAATGATAAAGAGATTGAAACTTATATAAATTAGGGATTCTGAGGTCTATATCACGTGGTCAAAATCTAATAATAGCGAATGACCACAACTTCGAAAACACCGGAACTCAAAGTTATTATTGTGGGGTCACAGTGCACTGTAGATAGGGGTATTTGCCCTTTCTTCACTGTAGTGTAATCTCGGAGTTGGTATATATATTTAGTGGGGGGTCTGGGGGGTGCACCCCTCCACAATTGCAACTTTGAGTTCCTGTGTTTTTGAAGTTGTGGTCATTCGCTATTATTAGCTTTTGACTACGTGATATAGACCCAGAATTCTGCACAAGTAAGGCACATTAATATACAGAAAAGTATTAATGAATAATGAATTAAGTAATAAATAGAATATGTGAACATGTTAAAGTATCAGCTGTATATTAAAAATGTGTTCTGCAAGGTAGTAATTATTTATTCATTCATTCATTTTTAGCAGTTGATAAAAGAACCGTTTTTATGTATATCATGCATACATATTCATAGGTTCATAGTTCATAGTTTAGCACTAAGCTAATTGCCCTTGTGAGCCATTTTAAGCCTTGCCAATTATCCCTTGTGAGACTCAAACCCTGTGCTTGTAAGGCAAAAACTTTAACCATTAAGCTACCCTCCTGACCCCGTGTATATATATATTGTGTATATATATATATTGTGTATATATATATATATATTTATATATATATGTATATATATATATATATATATATATATATATATATATATATATATATGGGTCTACTACCAGAGATCGAAATTACACTATTTCGAAATCCAGTAATACATGCCCACTAATGCGAAAGTGCACTTCACCGTAAGTGCACTTTCATGAACACCACTTGAACGAATGGTTACGGACCTTAGGGTTAGGGCTTGGGTTAAGGATAGTGGATAGCTAGAAGGGCTATCCACTATCCCAACCCAAGCTAACCTAAGTCCATGACTACTGCACCACAGTGGAGGAAATTGTATGTCCTCCACAGTGCAGTAGTCATGGACCTATGTCCTCCATTGTGGTGCGGTAGTCACGGACCTTAGGGTTAGGGCTTGGGTTAAGGATAGTGGATACCTAATAGGGCTATCCACTATCCTTAACCCAAGCCCTAACCCTAAGGTCCATGACTACCACACCACAATGGAGAACATTGCCCATTCGTTCTAGTGGTGTTCGCGAAAGTGCACTTTCGTTGAAGTGCACTTTCATGTTAGTGGGCATCTACTACTGGATTTCAGAATAGTGTAATTTCAATCTCCGGTAGTAGACCCACATATATATATATAAATAAATAAATAACTATATATATATATATATATATATATATATATATATATATATATATATATATATATATATATATATATATATTCACTTGTTTTTTTTCAGTTTCCAATTTTATACCGTTTATTTTGTATTAGCATAATGCATTTTTAAAAAGTTGGCAGCTAATTTTCTTTGATCATGTTAAGTTGGCGTCCATTTTCTTATTTCATTCTGATAAAGTCCTCACTTTGTTTAGGATAAAAGCGCTCAACAAAATACTTAAAAGTTCACTTTTGGTAGCAGCTCTGTTGACTTTACAGAGTTTTTATTTTTGATTATAAACTACAGAATGACGGTTTTGTAACCTAATTAGAAGCAGCATTAATAGCTTTTAAGTAATACTAGACTGTGAATTACATTTTACTTATTATACTAATTGCATCACTAATTAAAATGATATTCATTAAATACATTTTGACATTTTACAAGTTGCCATTTACCAGAATGTGAAAAGAGTAAGTGAGACAAGTGGATGAAAATGTAGCAGAGTTGTATTTAGAATGAGATGGGGCTGCAAATAAACGGGTAAATGTTATAAAGCAGTAGGTGGTTTATAACTTTTTGTGGTATAGGAGGTAGACAATATCTTTAGCTGAATATTAAATGCAGGAGTTGGAAACTTGTTATATGTACAGTAATAAAATCTGAACATTCAGTGCTGATAACTCTAGTAAAAAGGTAAGTGAGAGCTGGGGAGGGGGTTAACTAAAACAAGTGTAGATAGCGGTTGATTTTAGCTGTGTAAATAGTTTTTTTAAAGGAAGAAAGGGTAGGCTCAGAATGGATATTTGATGGGACAGAATTTCAGATCCCAGCTGTTGAAAGAATGCAGTTTAGGTGTACCTAATGGAAAGAGTTTTGTTGTTGTTTTATATTGGATCCCGGTGTGTGGTTTCTTAATGCATAGTGGGTAATGGACGGATATAGTTTAAGGGTGGTCAGATTTCAATTTTAAGGATATAATGAAAAAAGGCGTTGCTTAGTTGGACTTTCCTGGTAAACAAATGTCAATAACAATACTTTGTGGCAGCTAACTATTAGGTTGCATGTAGCATAACAGGAGGTATATTAGTTGACGTTAGAATGTGGCCAGGTTATGTTCTTTGATAAGTAAGAAATAAACATCTGCAGAACTTATATTGGGCAGATTGCAGTAAACTACTTGTCTGCTGTTTAGTGAGGGTAGCTAGATTGCTCGAATTTGTTAAACACTGTTACGTGGAAAATTCCTTGGTACTTTTTAATTTGACTTAACTACCAGGTTGTTTGCAGAACCATTGGCATTACTGTGCGAAGTGTTTCTGAAGATGGATCTGTAATTGAAAGGTAGAATTACCTCATTTTAAGGAAAAGATCCTACACCTGTAGAATCAAGTTATGATGAGGGAGATCAGCTGGAAGTGAATTAATTAATAGTGATAAAAGAATACAGTTTAATACTGATCCTTGGGGTGACCTTGAAGTGAGCAGCTCTATGTCTGAGTATGCACCTAGATGCTGTACTTTGATTTGTCTTTTGGAGAAGTAGTGCCTTGCCCAGGTAGAGATTAAATTATATTATCAAAAACAGATACTGTATAGAAACAGGAGCCTTTTTATAACAGGAAAAGGGTTAAGGTTTTTGAGGGGCAAGAACAATTCCTGCTCATGCCAGAATTGGTGCTGTGGACTTTCAGACTTTAATCAATGGCTAAACAAAAATGATTGCTGTTGTAGGAATGCATTACTTAAGTAATTCACTGTAGGTGAGAAAGAAGCAGATACAGCTGTCTAACAGAGAAGAACATACTCAGAAAAAAATATTTTTGTAGGTGGAATTGATTGCTTAGAAGGATAACACACTAAGTGTGTAGTTATGAAAATCTGTAATTGCCGATAATGCGAATCCTTTAACACACTAGTTCACCATAGTCTTGGTTTGAAATCAGTTGTTAATACTGTGTCATTAAATTGGTATAAACGTGCCCATTATGCTAGGGGTGGATGTAAACTTCATTAGTTCTTTAAACATACATTGTATGTGATTTGAAGTGTATACCATACTATAATTTGACTTGTTAAGGAGCGATAATACCAAACAAGGGCTTTATGAAGGGTACTACTTAGTAAACCAGTTTCAAAAGAATCCCATCCCAATGAAAACAGTTAGTTTAAGCTCAGTGACTAGTTGTCAAATCATGTAGGCTGAGCTGTAAATAATAAAATCCAGAAAATCCAGGCCTTGTCTTTCATGGAGGCTTTAATGGTAAACTTAGTTGTCATGTTTCTCTTGTATTGAAGTTACATCTTTTACAACTTCAAGCAGTAAGTTAAGGGATGGGTATGTACCAAGCCACAAAGGAATATAATGGGATGAAAGTCATTTTTAGAGCTACATTCCTTCCCAGGCAGAAAAGTCCTAACTTCTGCCATGAATGTATCCACACAAATAAAGATTCAGACATAGGCTTTATATTAACCCTCAACATTTTTGAAAACTCAGAGGAAAGTTTATTTCCCAATATGTAGGGTATCCACATAATCATGAAAATGGTATAGAAATGTTCAGTGGAGTTGAAGTCTTTGGCCACTTTATTAACAGGATAATATTTCAGTCTTTGCATTATGAACTTTGAGATGGAAATTGATAGGGGAACTGCACAAATTTAAGAAAGTCTTCCAATGTATTTCAGGTGACTATTTTATGACCATCTTCAAATGCCATTAGCTAGAAATGCAAGTTATTACAAGTCCATCCAGTTAGACAGTTTGTGTATAAAACACCATGCCAGAGGTTTATTGCTAGAAGAAATAAAATTGGGGAAGATGATAGCATAGATGGGTTTCCCATATAGAGGGGGAAAGCAAATACGATTATATTGCTGGTTAGAATACTACCCTGGGTTATGTTATAAAGAATATGAATTATATGCACAATGCCATATAGTAGCCCAAAGGCAACCAACATTTACTAAAGATATTACCGTTTGATAGAGTTGAACACATATGTAAAGTCTATTAGCATTATAGATTGTTAACTCATATTTGAATGAGCAGCTTGTACAAGTGACAGGAATAAAGACACGCTGTATTAGATCTTTTACTTATTTATTTAAGCTTTTTTCAATGGGATAGTACACTGATCACTATAGACCATTTGCAGGCAAAGTCCAGGTGAAGAGACTGACAAAAAAAGAAAATAGAATAAGTTCACAAACACTGAGTAATCACAGAAGGTAGAGAATCTCATAGACAATTTATACATGTAAGTAATATTAGGAGAGTAGAAAGTCAAATGTGAGTTAATTTTAGTACTAAATATAAGAGGGAAGCAGTATCTGAGAACAGCAAATCAAAGTAGAATCTCCTTGTTGATCTTCCCAATTGGTGCTGGCCTATCAAAATGGGAGTATTATCTGTAGACGTGCAGCCCATTACTGAGGAGTACAACTTGGCTTCACATTTAATTAATGAGATAGGTCAGAAACTGGATACATAGACTGCTTCACAGAAAGGGACATATCCTCCACTAATGCAATGCAGATGAAAAAGATGTCATGTGAGCACCATAGTGGTGGATATTTTTATATATTACAGTTGTTAGAACGTTTGGTTCAGATACCTTTCTAAATGGAAGGGATTTTATGGCTTACAACACTTGCATCAGACAGAGTGGGGAGAAGTCAGACCCTTTGAATCTTCCTGTAGAACTTGGAAGTTAAGTGAACTAAGAAAGTCAAATCTTAGAGGGGCTACCTTGTACTGAAGAGGAAAACAGGGATTCACAGTTTGAGCAAAAGGTAGAATTGATGGCATTTAGGACTATACTGGCAGAGTCGTTCCCTTCCAGATTGCCAATAAAAATAAAACCTCCAAGTGACAGAAGCAGCCAGATCCAAGTTAAATCAACCTGGGGAGCTGAGAGGCCATAGCCAAGATGAAAAGAACAAATACTAAAAGGGAGTAAATGGAGAGCATAGTGTGGTTCAGGAAGGAGAGTAAACCTTTGCTTCAGTCTGGAAGTTCCAAAGTTTTCACATTAGATCCCTTCAAGTCTTTGAAGTAAGTCATCTTGAGCAGTATTCATTTAAAGAAGCTTTATTAGGATTAGTGCTTTTATGTAATAGACTTTGTTATGCATTAGGTTTTTATTGATTTGATGAAGTCTGTCAGACAAAGGCACTAATCTAAGTAAAGCTTCTTTAAACTTTCCCTTTCCTAATTCGGCACCATACAAACAGTCTCAAGTCTATTATCCACATGCAAATATGGAACAAGTCCTAACCCTAAGGTCCATGACTACTGCACCACAGTGGAGGAAATGTATGTCCTCCACGGTGCAGTAGTCATGGACCTATGTCCTCCATTGTGGTGCGGTAGTCACGGACCTTATGGTTAGGGCTTGGGTTAAGGATAGTGGATACCTAGTAGGGCTATCCACTATCCTTAACCCAAGCCCTAACCCTAAGGTCCATGACTAACACACCACAGTGGAGAACATTGACCATTCGTTCTAGTGGTGTCCGTGAAAGTGCACTTTCGTTGAAGTGCACTTTCGTGTTAGTGGGCATCTACTACTGGATTTCAAAATAGTATAATTTCGATCTCCGGTAGTAGACCCACACACACACACACACACACACACACACACACACACACACACACACACACACACACACACACATATATATCTTCACTTGTTTTTTCCAACTCATTCATCTCCTCCCTGCAGAAAATTAACTGGTCACCACTAAAATACCTCAACCTAGATGAGGCTGTCCACTTTTTCAACAGTACCTTCCTCTCCATCCTAAACACCCATGCTCCTGTAAGAAATGCCAAAGTCAGATCCAGGCATGCTCCATGGTTACAAAAGACCACCAGAACCCTAATGAAATCCAGTGATAAGACCTGGGAGCACTGGTGATTAACAAAAAATAACTCAGAAAGGCAATCATTCCTTGAATTGCACAATAAAACCAAAAAGCAAATAAAATTAGACAAATCCTTCTACTATAAATCCACCCTAAACTCTACCAACCACAACCCTAAGCAATTCTGGTCCACTATTAACACTATCCTCCACCCAGGGAAGGTTGATACCCCCCAGCCGTCCATTCCCCCCTCCTCCAGCAGTATTGCTGAATCCTTCAACAAACACTTCACTGAAACTATAACACCTCTAAACAAACAACACTTCCCTACAACAGCCCCCCCAACTCCTAACCCTAAACCCCCACTCCTCTTTTCTTCTTCACCTCAGTACCTACCTCCAACATAAAAAGACTATTGCCAAAACTTAAACCCACCAAACTCGCAGCTGACAACCTCCCGTCTGAATATTGCAGCTGATAAACTAGCCTACCCAATTACAATTCTAATCAACTATTCCATAACAGAAGGCTATGTTCCCTCGATATGGAAAGTATTCCACATCATTCCCCTCCACAAAGGCACCCCCTCCACCGACCTCTCCAATTAACACCCAATTGCTATCCTCTCCCCTTTCTCCAAGATACTTGAAAAATGTGTCAACACCCAGGTCTCCAACTACCTCCTAGCTAATAATCTTCTCTCCAAAACCCAACATGGTTTCAGGCCATATCACAGCACTACCTCCATTCTGCTCTCCTTCACCAACACTATACTTCATCACAAAAACAATGGCCTCTTCTCTACTGCTGTATTTCTAGATCTCTCAAAGGCCTTTGACATGGTATCTCATGAGCTACTACTCTCTACTCTCCCCAACCTCTCCTTCTCACAATCAGCCTGCAACTGGTTCCACAGCTATCTACACAGACACCAGGATTCAGTAATCTGGGATGATAACCTATCACCTCGCCTCCCAGTTACTCTCGGAGTTCCCCAAGGGTCTATTCTTGGCCCTCTGCTATTCTCACTTTTCACTAACAACCTACATACTGCCACCACACAAGCAGCTCTTATACAGTATGCAGATGACTCTACTCTCATCTGCTATGCCCCCACTCTGCCAGAACTACAATAAATCACACAGGAATCATTCTCTTCTGTAGAAAGCTGGCTATCCAATGCTCAGCCCTTACTCAACCCAAGTAAGACAAAACTTCTCCTGTTCCCACCTTCCAAAGCCACCCAAAACACCCCCCACTTCAACATTCTCGCCAAAGACAATATCATTATCTCTCCATCATGACACACAAAATTACTCGGTGTGGAAATAGACAACAAACTTAGATTTGACACCCACATATGTCTCGCAGTAAAAAAAGTTCACAAGAAACTTGGCATTATATCGAAGCTGCCAATTCCCAACCAAGGCGTCTAGAATCTCCATAGCCATTTCCCAGCTAATCTCCACCCTACTCTATGCATTCCTCATACTTACCAACCTTAGACAGACAGACCTACACAAGCTGGATGCTTGTTACAACAAAATTGCTAAATTTGCCACTGGAACCTCCTATCACAGCCATCGTTGTATCTCCCTTAAAGAATGAAACTGGCTAGAACTCACACAACTCCTTCACTTTAAACAACTTACCCTCACTCATAAACTTATTAACCACCCCCATAACATCCCATCCCTTCAAGCCCTTCTCCAGCCCTATCACTCCACTAGGCCCCTAAGATCAAGCAACAAAAATCAACTCACTGTTATCAAACCCAAAAACTCAGCAGGAGAAGCCATATTTTCATGTACCATATCTAAATTTTGGAACAATCTTCCACCCTCTATAACTACTGTACCTTCTATTAGCCTTTTCAAGACTGCACTCAAATTCCACTTAATTTGCATTGACTTTGTCCTTGTTCTAATCCAGACTAATACCTCCACCCTTACCCCAGCCCCACCTAGACTCTTAGCCCAACTATACTACCACCACTACTAACCACAGTCAGAATTAGCTAGTTGTCTTTACATACTTTAAAATCTTGTCTGACAACTTTGTTACTAATATTATAAACGACAAGAAACTATCTTGCCTTGCAACATTTACTGTATATACTGTTGATAATCAATATATTGTTACTGTATTAAAGCGAACAATCTGTAATGTTGTTTACTATTACTGCAACTTTGTATCTCTATTTATCATGTACATGATGTGGAGCTTTTCTCCCTGGACATCTGCTGAAAAAGGACCTGCATCCAGTCGGAATTTCCTGGTAAACAAGTAAATAAAAAAAAAATAAATAAATGACATTATGCTGAAAGAAATGCTGTTTTGGCTGAACAATTTACTATGTTGCAAATATTATTTGTTGCCAGTTCATTTAATGTTATGATATCAGTTAGTACCTGCATTAACAATGTCAATTTATCCAGTTTCTGCTGTTGGGAGGCTTTGCTGTGCAGGCCTTCCATGTGTTCCTGAAGTGGACAGTGTAACTCTGTATCATGCAGAAGTTCCAACATCTTCAAAATAACCATGAAGTATGCTGAGGATGTCTCTCTAAAGTACAGAAAAATAAGCCAAAAGTATTTTCTGCCTTTTTGCTTTATACTTTCTGGTTATCCCATTATCCCCATCCATCACTAAGTCTACTAGCTCTTCATTCCATCCAAAGACTTGCACTGACTTAAGGTTGGAATTAGCATGGATCTTAATGGCACCCTAGGTGGCCATGTCAAAATCTGCTTCTGCTGGAGGGATTTTCCATTTAATGACCTATCCTCTTTTACCCTCCCTACCTTGCATTTGTCTGTTTCACCTGAGGGCTGTTCCACTCTGTGGTCCACACCTCCTTCAAATAGCACCTTATATGAACATCTTCTCCTGGGATAGACACACCCATCCCTCCTTTACAGCACCTCAGAGACCTCAGCTACTAATTGAACCTAGATCACTCGGGCTGTAGTTAGGGGGTTTAGCTCTGTATACCATGGTGCTGACTCAGATAAACAAAAAGTTTTAACCACTGCTGGATTTAACACCAGACAATGATACCATAAGCTGAACATAACAGCAACATTTAACATCCTGCCTTCACAAGTATTGAAGTCCAGTTGACAACTTCAATAAAACAACATATGTCCCAGAAGAATGCACAATAAAAATGTTGGTGAAACTTTTACTGAACATTTGGATAAACTATAAACACTTTTTTTCCATAATATAGTTGAAATTTTGCAATACTGGATTTTTTAAAAAGTGAATAAAAAAGATCTTTTAACTCTGAAGCACAGAACATAACCAAAAAAAAAAAATAAAAATAAAAAATCTCCCCTGAAAATTATACACGCCAACTCTGAGATTGCATAAAAGGGATGAAAGAGAAAATTTCTAGACTGCTCTGGACAACAATCTTGCATGCAGTACAGCCAGCAGGCTGAAAAACAAGGAAAGAGTATTCGCTCTTTTGAGCATTCATTCTTATTGATTCCAACCACCTAGACAGATGCAAAATATGTTTATAAATTAATTTGTGATAGTATTAAGAGTGGCAGGGATATAAGATATGGAAGTGTTTACTGTGATGCAAGAGTAATTACTGTGATGCAAGAGTAACAAAAAAAAAAAAAACAAGCAAGAATGCAAAAAATGAGAAATTAATTTGGCATATACTTGACTAGGCACTTTCAACAGCTGGAGTGACCCCAGAGGTTCCTCACAAAGAAAATACATAGTGCTAGCAACATGTTCTATAGACTAAAAGCCCTATCCCTTTACTCTGTCTCCTACTGACTATTAAGGGATGACCTATGCCTGATCTACAAGGCACTCACATATCCAGCCATGATGGAGCTGCTACACATCCGCAAGACAAAAAGCATGAGGGTCACCTGATCTAGGAGTCTAAACCTAGTCAGAGACTAAAACAAAACATGTTGGAGAGACATATATGTCACAGAGATTACCCCGTCTTTGGAACAGGCTTCCTATTCATGTTAAACAAAACCCTTCTCTACCCCTCTTCAAATGCAGTTTGGAGCAATGGATGGTGAATCACAAATCCACACCTGTGATAGTGACTATGTCCCTTATGGACAGGGGGCAATTTGTAACAAACTCAAGGCTTATCCACAAACCTATGCCATCTTCTTGCCCAGAGGGGCTACATAGCAGGTAAAATTGGATTATACTGGCTGAGCTTGTAAGGACTCTTAAGCCATTAACCTAATAATCTCCTATAAGCCTATGAACCTTTGAATTGCAGTAGATATGGTGCATTGATTTTTTTTATAGCAGGAATATTGGGCAAAATCACAAAGCATATACCATATGTTGGTTGTTGCTGATCTGTGGTAATGGAAAGGAATGATGACTAACCAAAGGCTATAAAGGAAGACAAGGAGGGGGCATCTAATGTTGTCTGAAGTGAGAAAGGAAGTACATTTTGTACACGTATATAATTTTGTGATTTGAGGATGGCTGCAGAAAATTATAAACATTTTCTTTTCTAAAACCACTGATAGAATAAAACAGATTCTTAAACATAGTCTATCCTTAATATTAGATACATAGTGGAGGGTGTCTAGTCTATTATAGTTCTGGCCATGCGATACATGTACTGAACTGTATGACTGTCGCTGAAGGAGCCATGATGACCCATCATGTAAAATGTATGGTCAGCATGCAGCATGTGTCAGCACAGAAGCACAGCTCAGCTGTCAGTTGATCAATTCATTGCATAGCACAAAATGCAGTGATGTTTGTGGTGAAGGTTATTCATCTACCCCCCTGCCAAACTGCCAGACTAACAGTCATCATGACTGTTGGGTTATGAGAACTCACTGGACCTGCGGGTACTATGCTGTGTGCAAAACAGTGTCCACAGGTGGGCAGGTAGAATAAACATTGTCCAGTAATAGAGATAAAATGTGTAGCATAGCGGCATGAAGACTGTGCTTGCAGACTACCGTTAAGGGGATACATGGGTGCATAAAGGTATGTGGGAATATAGTGTGCTGTTGACATCCAAAGCAGATGTAAGAATATAATGTCTGACATAAACACTGAAACCTTTTGTACATGTATTGTAGGGAAGCTTGGGGAACAGGCAAACATATGGTGCTAGGGTTTAAGCTGCCCTGTCCATCAAGCAGGGTTGGTTCTGTGTCATGCAGTCATTGTGTAATTCATGAAGGTTGCAGATTGTGCAAGTTACATTACACCTGCATGTATAACAGTACTCATAAGCAGAAAACCAAGAACAAGTGAAAAGCACCAATAAAGCAAAGCAGATCCACAACCTGGAATCTGGCTCTGGAAGCCCAGAATAAAAAGTTGATGAAATGCTGGTATTCCTTCTTCCGCAAGGCAGAAAATGAAAGGCTGCAACTTACATAAAACTTTCTTGCTTTAATAACAAACAACAATCTCCTCAAGCGCTTTCGCTCAGCCTGGTGCTGAGCTTTTAAAAGATACAATAAAATCAAGCTGGTTGTTCTTTATATACATAGTCAAAACTTGACCAATAATTCAATTAGTAAAATAGAAGGTCTAATTAACCCTTCAAATTACTTGCTGGTACAAAACCTGCTTGCAGGCAAACCTTTACTAAGCACAACTCACTGCAATGTCCAACAAAGTATGTGCATAAACTTAATAATCAATTGTTGGTGTACGCACAGATTGCCATAAAAATATACAGTGTTAAAAATATGCAATATTAAAACTATGCAATGTTAAAACAATATTCAAAAGCCAATACTATACACATGCTAGTATGTTAAAAGTATTAAAATGTGCTGTTTATTCAGCAAAATTTTATTTCTATATGTAAACCCTGAAAACACTGGAAAACCGAAAATTCATAATTTAGCCTTCCTTAACCTCAGGACGCTGCTAATGCTGCAAGCATCATTGAGCCCTGGTCGCCTTCCTGCATCTAGTCTTAGCTGCCATAATAACTCTTTATATTCTAAAAGAGACCCCCAGTCCCCCCCTTTCATCCAACCTTAGCTGTTCTAAAATAATGAATTTAATTTCCATGTTGGGACAAAAAAGGGAATGTCTATAAAAAGCATTAGTTTCCTTTTTCTTAATTATATCATACTGATGCTCATAAATACGTCTTCTGAGGGTTCTTTCAGTCTTTCCTATGTAGAAACTTTTACATCTAGTACATAAACCTAAATAAACAATACATTTGGCATTGCAATTATAATGGCCCCTTGGTTGATATAGGAATTTTCTTGATGGTAAATATAACCTGTGTCCATTGAATATAGCCGGGCATTGCTTGCACATTCCACATTTGTATGTGCCTTCTTTTTTATTATCACTACTTGCCATTGGTTTGTTCTGATTCATCTCTAGCATTTCTTTTAAATTGGTACCCCTACGTCTAATGAATCTAGGAAACTCTGGAATCATATTACCCAACCTATCGTCCAGTCTTAGGATCAGCCAGTATTTCTTTACACTGTTTTCCACAACCTCATAATCAATACTAAAAGTATGGATGTATCCTTTTTGTTCCTTATTCTGCAGGCTACTGCCCACTTGGCATATTGATGTGCCCGTAGTGTCTAGGAGAAGTGGATATTTTGTTTCCCTGCACCAAATAATTTCTGTCGCTAGCTCTTCAACAAGAAGGCTTGGATACCCTTTTTCAAAGAATCTTTCTTTTAGGAACCTAATTTCCTCCATAAACACCTGCTTTGTGTTGCACATTCTGGAGGCATGGATAAATTGCCCCTTGACTATGCCTCTTTTTTGATATTCAGGGTGGTTACTTTTAAAATGCAAAAAAGCATTTGAATAGGTGGGCTTCCTAAACACACTTGATATGAACCTATTGTTAACTTTATCTTTAACCAAGTGCACATCCAAGTAATTCAAGCTGTCAAAACTCAATGAGTGTGTAAAGGTTAGAAAAGAAGTAGTGCTGTTGATGTAATGAAATAAATCCTCCATATTTGCCCTAGTACCACTCCATACAAGACAAATGTCGTCAAGAAATCTGACATAATGCTTGATGTACTGTGCCCACTCTGTGCCAAAAATATATGTGTTTTCCCATTTATGCAACACTATGTTTGCATAAACTGTGGCACAGGCCACCCCCATTGCAACACCTGATTTTTGCCTGTAGAAATGACTGTTGAAACAAATTAAATTATTTTCCAGGATTAGTTCCATTAACTCCACCAACAAGTTTGTGGTGTTGGAAGTAAGTTTCGCCTCTTTAACTAAAACATCACTAAACAATTTCAGTCCTGTAGAATAAGGTATACTGGGGAACAGTTGAACAATGTCTATAGTTACCAGCAGTAGATCCGGATGGTATGCTAGGGATTGCAGACCCCTAAGAAAATCCCAAGAATCCCTGCAGATGTACTTCAAAGAAGCAGCAAATTGCTTCAAAGTGTGATCTATAAATTTCCCAATCGGTTCTGTTATACCTCCTTGCCCAGATACTATAGGTCTGAAGTGTAGGGGGTCAAGACCTTTGTGTGTTTTTGGGATGCCAAATATTACAGGAATTCTTGGCTTGGCAACAATTAAAAAATTATACAATTTTTCATTAAAAACCCCTTGCAAAAGATGGTCATATAAAATGAAAGAAATTCTTGAGTATGCCATATGTAACTCATTCCTGGACACCTGTTCATACTGCTCCGGGTCCTGCAACATCCATTCAATGTACTGAATATAGTCTGAATTATACATCAGAACTACCTTATCTGTTTTCATAGCCCTACAGTTATTACTTTTGAGATCCTTGATTAAATTCATCTCATTTCTACTGATATTATGGGGATCATTTCTTTGCTTGTTATTGTTAATCATCCTGATGTCTTTTTCCATCATTTCTTCAAATATTTTGACTGTTGGGTCCATAGGTGGGTTAAATGTACTCCTACGTGAAAGCTCCATACTTACAGGAAGTTCCCCTTTAAAATAAAGCATTAGGTTCAGTTGCCTGCTAAACATTTTTAAATCTATCAAGTCCTGTTCCATCCTGTTAGAAAATGCTGGCACAAAATGCAGTCCCTTGGTGAATAAATCAAAATGTTCTGTTCCCAAACTAATGCTGGTATAATTGTAAATCGAAAAATTGTTTTCTGTTACCACTGTAACCTTATTTGAAACATTCAAGCTGGCCACAGCATTAGTCGTATGTGGATAGCTCGAAATAGCCTGCATGTCCTGGTCTACTTGTTCCCCCACCCCTGAAAAAATCCGTTCAACCCCCCCGTTTGGGGGAAAGTAAAAATCCTGGTGTAAGGAACCTCTATCCTTCTCTGCAAACCTTTGGTTGTATCTTGGTGTCTCATACGGCATTTCTGTTCTGTAACCTCTATTAAAATTTCCCTGTGCACCACTATTAATGTTGTTATACTGCTTAGCTTTAAATGGCAGTGGGTAGGCCACCCCTTCATTGTATTCCTTTAAGTCCCTCTCTAATTTGTGTATTTTAGAGTTAAGAATTCTCAAACAGTGACATAGTAACTCTGACATTAAAGGTTATGGTGGAAGAATATGAAACAAAAGCAGAAGTCTTATTAAATGATATAAAGGCTTTGAACAACAGTTTAATTAACAATGAAAGATTTGTTTCTGTTAAACGAAGTTATGATAATATTTTTAAGGAGGTTGACCAACACTGTTTGAGAATTCTAAACCGTAAAATACACAAATTAGAGAGGGACTTAAAGGAATACAATGAAGGGGTGGCCTACCCACTGCCATTTAAAGCTAAGCAGTATAACAACATTAATAGTGGTGCACAGGGAAATTTTAATAGAGGTTACAGAACAGAAATGCCGTATGAGACACCAAGATACAACCAAAGGTTTGTAGAGAAGGATAGAGGTTCCTTACACCAGGATTTTCACTTTCCCCCAAACGGGGGGGGGGGGGGTTCAGGGGTGGGGGAACAAGTAGACCAGGACATGCAGGCTATTTCGAGCTATCCACACACGACTAATGCTGTGGCCAGCTTGAATGTTTCAAATAAGGTTACAGTGGTAACATTTAACAATTTTTCGATTTACAATTATACCAGCATTAGTTTGGGAACAGAACATTTTGATTTATTCACCAAGGGACTGCATTTTGTGCCAGCATTTTCTAACAGGATGGAACAGGAGTTGATAGATTTAAAAATGTTTAGCAGGCAACTGAACTTAATGCTTTATTTTAAAGGGGAACTTCCTGTAAGTATGGAGCTTTCACGTAGGAGTACATTTAACCCACCTATGGACCCAACAGTCAAAATATTTGAAGAAATGATGGAAAAAGACATCAGGATGATTAACAATAACAAGCAAAGAAATGACCCCCATAATATCAGTAGAAATGAGATGAATTTAATCAAGGATCTCAAAAGTAATAACTGTAGGGCTATGAAAACAGATAAGGGGGGGGGTTTAGTTCTGATGTATAATTCAGACTATATTCAGTACATTGAATGGATGTTGCAGGACCCGGAGCAGTATGAACAGGTGTCCAGGAATGAGTTACATATGCCATACTCAAGAATTTCTTTCATTTTATATGACCATCTTTTGCAAGGGGTTTTTAATGAAAAATTGTATAATTTTTTAATTGTTGCCAAGCCAAGAATTCCTGTAATATTTGGCATCCCGAAAACACACAAAGGTCTTGACCCCCTACACTTCAGACCTATAGTATCTGGGCAAGGAGGTATAACAGAACCGATTGGGAAATTTATAGACCACACTTTGAAGCAATTTGCTGCTTCTTTGAAGTACATCTGCAGGGATTCTTGGGATTTTCTTAGGGGTCTACAATCCCTAGCATACCATCCGGATCTACTGCTGGTAACTATAGACATTGTTCAACTGTTCCCCAGTATACCTCATTCTACAGGACTGAAATGGTTTAGTGATGTTTTAGTTAAAGAGGCGAAACTTACTTCCAACACCACAAACTTGTTGGTGGAGTTAATGGAACTAATCCTGGAAAATAATTTCATTTGTTTCAACAGTCATTTCTACAGGCAAAAATCAGGTGTTGCAATGGGTGGCCTGTGCCACAGTTTATGCAAACATAGTGTTGCATAAATGGGAAAACACATATATTTTTGGCACAGAGTGGGCACAGTACATCAAGCATTATGTCAGATTTCTTGACGACATTTGTCTTGTATGGAGTGGTACTAGGGCAAATATGGAGGAATTTTTTCATTATATCAACAACACTACTTCTTTTCTAACCTTTACACACTCATTGAGTTTTGACAGCTTGAATTACTTGGATGTGCACTTGGTTAAAGATAAAGTTAACAATAGGTTCATATCAAGTGTGTTTAGGAAGCCCACCTATTCAAATGCTTTTTTGCATTTTAAAAGTAACCACCCTGAATATCAAAAAAGAGGCATAGTCAAGGGGCAATTTATCCGTGCCTCCAGAATGTGCAACACAAAGCAGGTGTTTATGGAGGAAATTCGGTTCCTAAAAGAAAGATTCTTTGAAAAAGGGTATCCAAGCCTTCTTGTTGAAGAGCTAGTGACAGAAATTATTAGGTGCAGGGAAACAAAATATCCACCTCTCCTAGACACTACGGGCACATCAATATGCCAAGTGGGCAGTAGCCTGCAGAATAAGGAACAAAAAGGATACATCCATACTTTTAGTATTGATTATGAGGTTGTGGAAAACAGTGTAAAGAAATACTGGCCGATCCTAAGACTGGACGATAGGTTGGGTAATATGACTCCAGAGTTTCCTAGATTCATTAGACGTAGGGGTACCAATTTAAAAGAAATGCTAGAGATGAATCAGAACAAACCAATGGCAAGTAGTGATAATAAAAAAGAAGGCACATACAAATGTGGAATGTGCAAGCAATGCCCGGTTATATTCAATGGACACAGGTTATATTTACCATCAAGAAAATTCCTATATCAACCAAGGGGCCATTATAATTGCAATGCCAAATGTATTGTTTATTTAGGTTTATGTACTAGATGTAAAGGTTTCTACATAGGAAAGACTGAAAGAACCCTCAGAAGACGTATTTATGAGCATCAGTATGATATAATTAAGAAAAAGGAAACTAATGCTTTTTATAGACATTCCCTTTTTTGTCCCAACATGGAAATTAAATTCATTATTTTAGAACAGCTAAGGTTGGATGAAAGGGGGGGGACTGGGGGTCTCTTTTAGAATATAAAGAGTTATTATGGCAGCTAAGACTAGATGCAGGAAGGCGACCAGGGCTCAATGACGCTTGCAGCATTAGCAGCGTCCTGAGGTTAAGGAAGGCTAAATTATGAATTTTCGGTTTTCCAGTGTTTTCAGGGTTTACATATAGAAATAAAATTTTGCTGAATAAACAGCACATTTTAATACTTTTAACATACTAGCATGTGTATAGTATTGGCTTTTGAATATTGTTTTAACATTGCATAGTTTTAATATTGCATATTTTTAACACTGTATATTTTTATGGCAATCTGTGCGTACACCAACAATTGATTATTAAGGTTATGCACATACTTTGTTGGACATTGCAGTGAGTTGTGCTTAGTAAAGGTTTGCCTGCAAGCAGGTTTTGTACCAGCAAGTAATTTGAAGGGTTAATTAGACCTTCTCTTTTACTAATTGAATTATTGGTCAAGTTTTGACTATGTATATAAAGAACAACCAGCTTTATTTTATTGTATCTTGAAAAAGCTCAGCACCAGGCTGAGCAAAAGCGCTTGAGGAGATTGTTGTTTGTTATTAAAGCAAGAAAGTTTTATGTAAGTTGCAGCCTTTCATTTTCTGCCTTGTGGAAGAAGGAATACCAGCATTTCATCAACTTTTTATTCTGGGCTTCCAGAGCCAGCTTCCAGGTTGTGGATCTGCTTTGCTTTATTAGTACTCATAAGCAGTTACTAGGTTTGTAGTCCAGGGGAGCCATTGAGGAGCTTAGACTAAATTCCCAGTTCCCCCTGAACAGTGTCTAGTTAAATGACCTGTTCAAAGTCACACAGCAGGCAAGCTGATGGAATCAAATGCAGCTCACAGCCTTAATCTTCTGTGCCAACTGCCAGACATTACCATAAGACTATTGATGGTGGGAGCTATACCTGTAATAAAAGGCTGAAAAACATATCCATATGCTTATTGGCTAATCCTGGGAGTGTCCAGCCTACACCGGAGTATTAGTCATTTGTTTATCTCCCTGTGCAGAGCTATACTGGCACTGCACACACTACGCTCATGTTTCCTGTGTTTTTGCACAACTACATTTAGTTTATGGTTGCATTTGCATTGCCGTGTCCTATTGAATAACTCTGCGCAGGTTCCTGGCCACTGAGGTCAGTAGTATTAGTGTTCCCTTTCTAATGCAATGGACAGCCTCTTTAAATTGGGGTGCAGTTTGTTGCATCTTAAATTGTGATCAACTGCTTATTTTGCTTGATGACTTCAATTACACAGAAGCTATGTAACATAGCTCAATATGATGCATATACAGAAATGTCCACCTATAGATAGGGCATTTCTGTTGGCTTTCAGCTGCACCATGTCCCTGTGTATTGCGGACTGAATCTCACTCAGAGACTTTAATGAAAAATCAGGACTGCTCAGAATGCCCGACCCTAGCTTTTCTCTACCTACTTGATAAGTGACATGACGTAGCAGACACTGTGCATCCTCGTATGTTCTGCAAGAACTGAACTGAGAATGAGATCCTGAATATCATCAGTGTTTCTGACCCTGTTATTTCCTTGTTAGGCTTTTCAGTGCATCTGCCCACCTTTCTCTCACTCTCACTCTCTCTCTCTCTCTCTCTCTCTCTCTCTCCCCCTCTCCCTCCACCTCTCCTTTTCCTCTGTAATCAGATGCTTATCACAACAGGTAGTACATGCAAATGAATACAAGGACATGTACACATGCCTATGGAAGAAGACTTCACTTCTAGGCCTTCAAATTTGTTGTGATTAGGGTTTAGCTGCTCCCCTTCCTCCTTCTATAACCATCTCCCTTCATCATTTCCAGGTTAATGTTCTAAGAAATAATGTACAGAAATGTTTTTGATCCTGGTGACTGGATTCTCACTTCAGAACGTATTTGGAAAAAAGCTTTTTATGGTCAGTATTGCTATTAAGACATCTATAGATGGGATATTTTTCAGCAATTGCATTGCATGTTGTTAAGGCTTTTTTCTACTGTTTATGTGTTTGAAGCCTTTCTCTGAAGTTTCACAAATGCACTGAATGCCGATTCTGTCTGTCAACTTAATGCCAAGCCACCATCTTCAAACTGTAGAAGGCACTGACTATTGCACTTGCAGACCCTGAAGGAAAAAAGATTTGCTTTTCTAAGTGCTTTGTTTTCTCAGCTTTCCTCTATTTGTGCAGATGCAGGGGTCAGAGGTACACATAAACTGCAGCAATACTACTTAATGTGGTTGAGGATGAGTGCCAAGATTACATTCCCATAATAAATTTGATTTAGAACTGTCTGCATTCTGGGACTCATAACTTCGACTTAATAAACCCAGATGAGTTTTATCAAGAAGTCATCACATTGTTTTACTGAAATTGCATTTGGATTTGCAGACCGTATAGGTTTACCTTATTTTTATTCATGCCGCATTCAAACAAGACTGCATCACTTGAGTCCAGAGGTTAATTACCTTACAGTGTTTATAGCAGTGACATCCATTCAGAGTTGTTATGTCTTCTACGCCGAGCGTCCCTTGTGATTTCAAAAACAAAAATCAGCTTATTTTTCCAGATTTCAGTAACACGCTATATCAACAGCATTGGTCACAGTTATTATTTCTACTCTATTTTCTTTATAAGGAGCTTAGAAAGTTTTCACTTTTTTCTTCCTTTTTATTTTTATATGTTTAGTTGTGCCCGAACTTGTTGTTTAAACATAGAAAGGAGAATTGTGACTGGTTCATGCTATTTGCTGTATTTGCTTCACTTTCTTGTTCTTTTTTGTGCCTGTAACTGAATGCTGATTGACAGCCGGTCCACATTTTAGTGATATAATGTTTCTTCATATTGTTTAGTGCAGCCATGTTTTCCATTTTGAGGTGACTTCACCTTATCACTCCAGCACTGTTGTTAAGATCAGCAGTGCCACCCTTATAAAGTTTACTCTGTTCACAGCTTAAGCTTCTCTTGTGTTACTTCTGTCTTTTGAGTGATTTTGACTTTAGGCTTTGTTCCATGTGACACAGTCTGGTTGACTATATTTTTCTAATTGCATCGAAGATTTATGAAAGCTTGCCATCTCTAAGAGCATCTAGACCAAAAAAAGATTCTGGGTTTCACTGAATTACTCATTAAACCAGGGTGGGGAATTTATGCTCATGCTGATTGTGGTTCTAAGTGGTATGTTATAGTGCTCTGTTTTGGGATCACTTTTTTGTTCCATGCTTCTCAGATGTAAAAGTGAGAAATGGGGAATGAAATTAATATATTCTGATGATTACATATGAGGTAGCATTTTCAATAAAACATCTTGATATTCACCAGCGTAGTCTAAAAATATACGTACCTGGTATGGTAGTAATTACCTTTAAACACAGTAAAGATTATACCATAAGACATGGTAAATGAGTTATAAATAATGATTCTAAAGTCAATGCTCATGTCATAAAAATTACAGTCATTAAAGACCTAGAGACAACGGCATACAACAATCAAACTTTTAGTGTGTGAAAAATGAACTTCAGAAAAGTATGTTCTGTATCTCATTAAATTCAAGTGGCAAGTCTAGCCATTCATGGAAATTTCCTTAATTTGGGTTTAGTTACAGCTAGCAATTAATGCATTCATTCTATAATGGTAAGACATGATTTCTGTATGGTGTTTGAGAATGCTAAGCACTGTACTCTGTTTGTGCACCTTTAATCATATCTTCTACTGTCTTAGATTGGTTTGTCTTCTGCCTGTCTTGACACTGGACATTCCGAAACAGTTGTATCAAGACTTAAAACTTCAAGTGGTTTTCCTTTATTTATTATTATTTTTTATTTATTTATTTGCAGTTGGTTAACCAGGATAGTTCATTGGGCCAAAGTAACCCTTTTTCAATGGAGTCCTGGGGAGAAAAGCTCCAATACAGATTACACAAAGATTACAGAGATTTGCATTTCAAACAATTTCTGATTACAAGACATAGCAAAATGCTGAGGTTACAATCAAAAATACTAAACAACAAAATTACATTTTTTTTTTTGTTGACAGCATTGTTCAAGTAGGATTAGGAAGTGAGTTAATAGATGCAGAAGGCTTTCAGATTGGTAGGTATAATTAAGAAATTGATTACTAGCTTCAATAAAGAATGTATGAGATGGGAGACTGTAGAAAGTGAAGAATGATTATGTGGGATGGGAGCAGGAGCATTCCCATGTGGATGTTAGGTGGGAGTGGAGTGATTTTTTAAAGGTAGGGAGGCTAGTGATGGTACGAATGGAGGGAGGGAGGGAGTCCCATAGGTGTGCTAGGGAAAAGGACAGGAGGTTTTGTCCTAGTGGGTGAAGGGGTCTGTTAACATTTGTTAGGTTTTGATTGGTAGATCTGAGAAGTCTTTGTCTGTGGTGTATTTTAAAGGTAGTGGACAGGGAGGGACAGAGGGATGGCTGAAAAATGAGTTTGTGTGCATAGGTGAGCTGAGTGTAGGAGAGGAAGTTGAGAAGTTCAAGCCAATTTAGTTTGTAGAGTGGTGCACAGTGATGGGTTGAAGATTTGTTGCTAGTGGCGAATCTGGCTATTTTATTATAACAAGTGGATAGTTTAGTTTTGAGAGATGATTGTAGCTTTGTTAAAAGAGGGGCACCATAGAGAAGGGAGGGTAAGAGAAATGTGGTAGAGAGAGTGAGCTTGGTAGCTGGGGTGAGGTATCGCTTGTATCGGTAGAGCAGGCCAAGTTTTTGGTGGTTTTTTTTAATGTTTAGTAGTAGATGGGAGTCGAATTTAAGCTTGTCATCGATTTGAACTCCTAGTAGTTTGGTATCAGATACCAGTTCAAGTGGTGTGCTATTTTGACTGATGATTGAGAATAGTTGTCTATCAAACATGTTGGTTTTAGAGGGGGTAAATATCATTAGTTTTGATTTAGCTGAATTAAGTGCAAGGTGGTTGTCTTTCATCCACTGTTCTGTGGTGGAGAAGGCATCTTGAGTCAGCTTTTGGAGAGTTGGGATGGAAGAGGCAGTACAGATAATTGTAGAATCATCTGCATATTGGATGATGTTAGCATAGGGGATAGAGTGGTAATAATCATTAATGAATATATTGAAGAGGAGGGGGCCTAATATGGAACCTTGTGGGACACCAGTAGGGGTGTTAAGGAAGGAGGAGGTAGCTTTTTTCCACTTGATGGTTTGTTGCTTTTGGAGAGATAGCTGGTGAACCAATTAAGAGTTGAAGGTGATAGGTTTAGCTTAGAAAGTTTAGTAAGTAGTAGGTTATGGGAGATAGTGTCAAAGGCCTTAGAGAGATCGAGTAGGATGGTAGATACAGTGAGACCAGAATCTTGAGCTTTATTCCCAGTTTCAAGGAATGATAGGAGGGCCGTCATACTGCTATGATTGGGTCGGAATCCGTGTTGAGTAGGAGTTAGTAGGTTGTTGTCTAATAGATGGGGAAGGAGTTGAAGATGGATGCATTTCTCTAGAATTTTTGACATAGGAGAGAGGATGGCGATAGGCTGGAAGTTGGTGATGTTAGTATTATTACCTAATTTTTGAAGGGGAATGATAAAAGCCTTTTTCCAGAGTTGTGGAACAAGACCTTCTTGTATAGAGCGGTTGATTAGGATACTGATTGGGAGGGCGATGGCTTCAGCAGCTATGCTGAGGAAATATAAGGGAATGTTATCGGGGGCATTGGTGCATGGTTTTAGCCTCTGTAGGAGTTTTTTTAAGGTAGAGGTAGGGATTGGTATCAGGGAGAATGTAAGGGGTTGGGAGGTTGTAGAAAGATAGAGTGGAGATGTGGGGGGGGTGTTGGGAGAGGACAAGTGGAAGTAGGAGGTGGATAGTTGTTAGGGAAGGAAGAGGTTAGTTTGGAGATACAGTCAATGAAAAAAGAGTCAAATTGGGTGGCAAGATCATTGTCTTGTACATTTGGGCTAGGGATTGGGTTTTCAGTTATACTAGGTTTTAAGAGGGTGGTTATACATTTCCAGAATGTTTGTGGGTTGGTTTTATGTTTACTTTGAAGTGAGGAGAAGTAGTTTTGCCGGTCTGCTGTGATAAGCTTTTCAACCGTGTTACGAAGAGTTCTGTATTCATTGAGGGTATTGGGAGATTTATGCTTTTGATAGCGTGTCCAGGCTTTGTCTCTAAGTCGCATGGTTGTTAGCGTGCTTTTTGTTAGCCAGGGGGTAGTTTTGCTTTTTATTCTTCTGGTTTTTAAGGGAGCATGAGTATCTAAAATATTTAGGAAAGTAGTATTAAAGTGAGTGATAGCATTTTCTAGGGGTAGAGTTTTAGGGGGTACCAGTTAAGTGATTTTAGTGAGTCAGAGAAGGCATCTGGGTTGAAGTTTTTTTGGTATCTGTAAGTGACGTAATTATGGGTAACTTGTAAAGTAGAAGGAAGACGTCTAGCAAAGATGGGAAGGTGGTCACTAAGGGAGTCAGGAAGAGTTCCACTTTCAGGGTAGTAGTGGGGGGTGAGAGACTAAGATCCAATCTAGAATACTACCATTATTAAGATCTTTAGAGGGCCAATTAGTGGAGGTGATGAGTTGAGAGTAGTTATACAGGTTGATGTTAAGGGGGTGGGTAGGGGACTGAATGGAGGACCAATTGATGTTGGTGTCTCCCATGATAATGGTTTCATTAGAGATATTGATAGAAAGCCAGGAGAGGATATCTTCAAGTACAGAGATATTGTTGCCAGGGGAAATGTAAAGGAAGGCTATGCATATATTTTTGTGTTTGTTTAATCGAAGTTGAGCTAGTATTAATTCTGCGTTATTGCATTGGGGAATAGCTTTATTGTAGGGAGTAATGCAGAGAGAGGATGAGTAGAGAAGAGCTACTCCACCACCTTTTTTTGGGCTCTGTCTGCTCTGATAATGGAGTAGTTAGGTGGTACTATCTCCACATATTTTATATGAAGTTTTAACCAGGTTTCAGATATGGCTAAGATGTCTGGTTTGTTATGGTGTAGCCAGGCTTGTAGGTTTGGAATTTTGTTAGCTAAGCTTTGTGCATTGAGGAATGCTATTAGGGTGGATGTAGATGTAGAGGAGGAGGTGTTTGGGTCTGGGTTAGGGTGTATATCCCCAGATAATAGTAGGGATGTTAGAAGTTGCCTTATGTAGTAGAGGTGTTTGTTTTTTTTTTCATAAGTAATGTGTGTAGAAGGAGGTATGGGGGATATGGTGTGTATAGTGGGAGTTGATGTTTTATAAGGTGAGATAAGCTTGTAATGAAAGCATAGATTGTGGTTGATGGGATAAAGTGTAGGAGATATTGATATTAGTGTGTACGTGTGAGGTGTGTTGAGAGAGCAGGTTGTATGAAAGAGTGGGACGTGAGTTAAGGTGTTAGGCTGGGTAAGGTAGTAGATGAGGGTTATGTTCAGTAACAGAAGTAGTTGAAATGAGAAGGATGTATATTTTGAAGACATGTTTAGGTTCTTTGAGAATAATATAGTTAACACTAAGGAAGAAGTGGGATATGTGGTTAATTGATTAAGACTGAGAATGAGGGGGAATTTGTGGTGAAAGGAAGTTGTGAAGGCAGGGGATAGGAGGAGGAAGGGGTGGAGTTTAGTAGTTGGAGAGGAAGTAGGAGTGGCTATATGGGTATAAGTGTAGAGGTAGTGGGGGTGGGTGGGAATTAGGGGTAGGGTAGGGGAGCGGAGTGAGCCCACAGGGCGAATGGAGTGGGAAAACAGAAAAACAGCAGCAGAAAAAGTATCAGCCACTGCAAATGAGATAGAAAAGTAAGCGGGTATAGTAGATGTAAAATTAGGTAAGGAGAAATAACTTTCAGGAATGAAAGTAATGGGTTCAATTTAGTTATGGAGTTTTGTACAGGGGGTAAATTACCAGGCCATTAACAGTGATAATACTGGCTCTTTAAGCTATTTAGACAGCTTCATAGGAGAGGAGCCAAGTAAGATATAAGTAGTACCATATTACGGTTGGTAGGTGCTGCCACCTAGTGGTGAAAGAGAAGAAAGCAGGCAGGAAAGGGGTGCGGGACACCTAACCTTCACTGAGAGAAATATCTAGGACTCAGTTAACCTGGTGGGGGGAGTGTTTTCATTTGGTCCGTGGTAGGCTGCTGAATCGCTTACAAGGGAAGTTAAAGAAAAATATAAGAGTTATTAAGTGGGTAGTTACAAAGACAGTAGTTGGTTTAAGGCTACCTACATTCACAAAACCTACTTTAGGACAGTCTTCACAGACGTTCTTTAGCCCAAGTTTAGCCGGCAGCCCTAGGGAAATGTCAGAGATAATTGCAGGAGGTATTCCTTAGGCTTTTGAGGTAGCAAGACGTGGGGCATTATTTAAAGTTTTATACCATTAAAGCCACAGTATTAAGTAAGTCTATGAGTGAAAATATTCTTCAACACTCTCTTTAGTGTTTGTAATTAATTTCATTGAAGTTGCCTCTCCAAGTTTTTAATGCAACTGAAACTCTAGTCTAATCTTCCCTTATGACTGCATTCCACAACTGAGCCTCTCCTATGTTGACTTTCACAGTACTCAATATTTGTTCACACGTTTTGTGATGCCCTTAACTGATGTTAATAGAAGGAGATGGATTAGTTACCATTGCTAAGTTGATGGTAGCTGTAGGGTAGAATTTTGCAATACAATGGATTAAAGCCTAGGGATTTTGCACTGTCTCTTTGATAATGCTGATATCCTTCCGCAAATTGTTGTCAATATCTGTTTTTTAACATATGTTTCTGAGTACTATTACATTCCTGTTGAAAATGGGAGAAGTAATGAGGTATTTGGTATTCAAATTTTATGCATATTATACATCCATTTTTTTTTTTTTTTTTTTGCTGAATGCTGCTATTTTTCAAATGCCTTTGTTCCTATTTTCAATGTCTGCAAGTTGAGAAGTATGTAGCCAGCTATACCACTCATTCTGTCAGCAGTGAATGGCCACTGTAAGCAGACTAGCAGATGAGTAGGAGATTATTCACCAGTCATTAACCAGTATATTAACCAGTCATTAACTAGTATATTCACCAGTCATTAGCTAGTAATCATCTGTAGTGCAATGCCTCTATGTCTGAGCCCATGATGATGCATGCTAGTCTTTCAAATTCCTCTATGCTCTTTCGTTATCACTTTATGTTATCTGGCACAGGTCATTATAGGTTCATAGGTTCATACTAGGCTGTCTGCCCTAGGGCATTTATAAGCCTAGCCAGAGTGTGTTTGGCTTTCCCCACCCATTTTAAATTAATTTTGCTATGCCCTTTTTCGAGGTTAGTATACTGTGCCTCTGTCTAACAGTGACACAGAAGTGATACCCAGGGTAAACCTAAGATCTCCCATCCACTCATCAAGATTCCTCTTGAAGAGATTTTATTCCAGAGTGAAGGGAGCCTCTGGGTTATGAATCTGCCCCTCCAGCATGTCCTATTTATTTCAGTGCTGAGGTTCAAGTCTCTCGAGCGGGTAGTTCGATGGGATTTGGATTTTCTGAGGTGCAGCATGTCCATTAATTCTGGGTTGGACATGGCTTTATATGTCAGGTAGAGGTCGCCTCTGAGCAGGCGGTATGCCACTGAGTAGAGCTGGAGTTTCTTTAACTGGGCAGCATATGGCATCTGTTTGAGCCCTTTGATCCTGTTGGTGAGGTACTTTTGGGGTCTTTCCAGTTGCTGCAGGTGTCTGGTAAGGTACATCCCAAAAGGGGCATTGAACTCTTATGGGCCTGATGATGGATGAGTAAAGAGGCATGATGACCTCCCCTGATCTAGATGTGAATCCCTTCATGATTAGGTGGGCTATATAAAATGTTTTTCTAACCACTTTGGCCACGTGGTTGTCAAATGAGAGATTGCTATCAACTTGGGTCCCAGGTCCCTAATTACTTCTTCTGTACTTAATGGATTACCACCTATGTGGTAATTTGTGGGCACTTTGTTTTTGCCAAAGGGGATGACTATACACTTTTTGGCATTTAGCTTGAGGCCATGGCTCTGGCACCAGTTGTCTGTTTCTATGAGGCCCTTTTGGAGGATGCTTGTGTCAGCTGGAGAGTCGATTATGGCACCCAGTTTGAAGTCATCTGCGAACTTGGTCAGCCACAGTCCTTCCGTGTTGACCTGTAACTCCGAGAAATATATACCGAACAAGAGAGGTCCCAGGACTGAGCCTTGTGGGATGCCACATAAGGTACAAACTATGGGTGTGGTCATCAATAATCAGCTGACATTTAAGGAACCATTCAAGTATCTTTGTTTTACCATCAAAAGAGCATCAAAAGAGCATCACTTAGATTAAACATGGCAGGCTGGCTTAGTTGTTATGGTCACTTCATGTCCTGGCTACTTAAATTCTTTTTATGTGAGGTTTCCAGATCATCAAATTTCTCAGCTGCAGTTAGTGCAGAAATAAGCTGTATGACTATTTAGGGGTACACATTATTAAGTACATATTTTCTCAATGCTTTGGGGATTACAGTGGCTTACAATAATGGTTTCATTTCATCTGTAAAATTTTAATGTTTTTTTTTCTTAGCCCTATACATTATAGAACCCTCATACATTAAAGAGTATATTGCCCTCATCATCCACTTATCATGATAAGGTTTCCTGATCTGGAGGCTGCCAGTGGTTCTGAGGACACAGCTGGAAATACCTGGAATTTGTACTTTTAATTCTATATCTCCGAAATTTACTATGCATGGCTTTAGGAGTGTTCCACTCTATCTTCCTTTTAGCAGTTCACAGACAGAGAGTTCCTTGAATTCATTTTATCTACTATGGTCTTTTATGTTAAATTTGTCATTTCATTTTCATTTTTGCAATCTTTTCATTTTCAGTCTACTGAGAAGTTAAGCATGTAAGCAAATTTGAGGTTCATTTTGAAATCATTGTCCAATTTAAAACCTCACATATCTGATCCATCATTGAATAAAAAGCTGCATTCTATTGTTTTCAACCAATTTCCCTGAAACAACTTGACAATGTATTATTTCTTGACAGTAAAATTACACCGATTCTAGGCATTTGCGAGGAATTAATACTAGGCCATTGTCATTTTCCTTATTTATTATTTTCAAGCAGAAGGCTGGGGTAGTAACTATGAATTCAAGACAGCAGGGTGTGTTCCAATTATAGAAAGATTACACTCCTGAACATCCATAGAAAGCATATGCCATGGTGCTGAAACGGAGACTGCACAGTGGTCAAGCTATTGATTAAGGACAAACAGTACAGATTCTGTCTTATCCATGGAATAGTGGACAACATTTTGCCCTAATACTGTCTGGTTCGATTCTCAGCTAGAGCGTCTTCTGCATGGAGACATGCGTGAATGGGCGTACCTTCATTGAAGGTTGTCAGGCCTGGCAAGGCGGTACATAAAAATTAACTGCCAATCATTAGCGGACCAGAGTTCTGCTGTGGCTGTCTGGTTCAATTCTCAGCTAGAGCGTCCTCTGCATGGAGACATGCGTGAATGAGCGTACCTTCATTGAAGGTTGTGCATCAGGCCTGGCAAGGCGGTACGTAAAAATCAACTGCCAATCATTAGTGGACCAGAGTTCCGCTGTGGCTGTCCGGTTCGATTCTCAGCTAGAGCATCTTCTGCGTGGAGACTTGTGTGAATGGAAGTACCTTCGTTGAAGGTTGTGCATTAGGCCTGGCAAGCCGGTATGTAAAAATCAACTGCCAATCATTAGCGGACCGGAGTTCTGCTGTGGCGACCCCTAACCGGGAAAATCTGAAAGACACAAACAAACAGATATTGGAAGCTCAGAGGAGTTTGTCAGTACTGTCTAAATGTGTTTTGTGGACTGGCAGAAGATCTTGTGGGAGCTGCTATAGTACAGGGTCACAAGGTAACTGCTGCATGCTGTTCAGTCTCTGTATATGAGGAATAAGATTTATGTACAAATTCTTTGCATTATGGCTGAATTAAATTCAAGAATGCCATGGGACTCCACCCAAGGTGTATTTTGTCTTTCCTCCTGTTTGTGATTTTCACTGATACAATATCAAGGTGAAGTGCAAAGTCATGAGGGTGGCATTTTTGTTGTTTTGCGGATTATGTTGCTCTGCTAGCCTTCACGATGATGATCACAACTGTGCACTGGAGCCATACACTGCTGATTATGAAGTGACTGGAAAGATAATCAGCAGCTCTAAATCTGAGGTTGTGGTTCTCTTCTAAGACAGACTTCTAGAATTCCCACATCTCTCTTACAGAAAAGCACTAGAGGCAAAGGGCTTTAAAATAGATACAGATGGAGTAATGCATTAGATGAGTGGTGTTGAAGGCCACTTAGTGCTGTTTCAGGTGAAAAGTGGTTTAAAACAAATGATTGATGGCCTGCATCTGAATGAGGGCACTGCAATACTCCAAACGAGCTAGACACACGAATCAATGATGATGTAAAGCACAATTAGTAGCTAGTGACAGCCACTTATTGAGAGCGACAGAAAGACACTGTCTGTGATGCACTGCCTCCAGTTTTAGTATAAATAACATTGGGTAATTATTAGAAAACTGCTTATTCCTTATAAGGGGGTAGTACAAATCTGAGCATGATTTTCTTCCTGTGATCTTGTCACCTTCATTGATTCTACTTAATTGTATTAGTTGCACAAAGTTAAGTTTAGTTTGGAATGCAAAGGTAAGTTGCAAGATATATGACAAAATTCAGTAAGCTTTCCATGCTGAAGACTGGGGCAGTTGCTGATAACATGTTAAGCTATTGAATGACGCACAGAGTGGGGAAGACTTTAAATAACAACATGTCTCTTTCTCTATTGTTTGGACCTCCGACACGGATAACTTTAGGCAATCTGTAAAATGCGACATATATAAAAGAAGACTCACATTTTTTTTTCATTTGTTTTTATTTATTTAACATTTTCACATGAAAAAATATAACAAAATTGTTGGTAAAGCTATATTTTATAGTATGGTTATTTAATAAATCAGCTCCAGCCTCTACTACTTCACCTTATTCTGCTTTCAAATCTATAACCCCCTTTTCAGTTTCTTTATATAATAAGAAATTATAATGGTTAAAGTGTTTACTTAACAGATATAAGGTACAGGATTTGAGTCTCACATTTGAAAGGGAAATTAGCTAGGCTTAAAATAGCCCACAATGGCAGCTAGCCTAGTACAAACCTAAAATATTTTAGGCCACAAACCCCCTCTCTCTCAATGTGCTCCAACTTTACCAATACAGTGCTTAGAAAACAAATCCAAGTTTTTTTACATCACAACCCCCTCAACTATGGAGCATGCTTGTACCTTCAGTTATAAGCCAGGCCTACTTCTCTAAATTCAATAAAAACCACATATTTCATCAATCACTCTTTACAATTAACAGTGCAGAATGACCTGAAATTCAGTTAAGTGGTACTTTTTGGATCCCTATTGAAATGCTGACACTTGAAATGCCGAGTGCTGAAAAGCTGGGAAAAAAAGGACTGAAATACCTGAGAAGGGTGAATCTTGAAACGTGGTCTTCTCCTTTAAACTTCTTCTTGCACTGGGGCAGGCTCCCCCCAAACTTATATATAACAACTCCGAGTTTGCCATACCTCAGGAAAAGGAATATTCTGACAAATGGCATCTCGGATTTACTAAGTCCATTCTTTTGGACATTCAGTCTCCACGTTTTGGAACTTGCTTTAGAGAGTCCTGATATTTCAATTGATCACCTTGCATTTTTTAATTATGCTATTAATACTGGTATAAAAACACTTCAAGCAGTCTTTGACACCCTTAGAAATTATATCTACCTGGCAATCACAGCGGAAGAATTCATTATTAATTAATATATACTCTTATTCTATGAAACCTCTGAAAGGACATTCTCCTGTTCAACTAAGGCCATCCATGAACCCAGCTTGACAACATGGGCATAAATGATCCAAGCTAACAAGTAGCTGTCAGGCACTAGTGACCTTCACCCTTATGATGGGGATGGCTAATACTACATCTGTGTTACTTTGCCTCATGCTGCACAATGTCCAGTTCATTTATAACCTGTAAGAGTTCACTGTCAATTTATGTAGATGAGGTAAAAGTCTCCCACCTTATTGCTGGTGCATTTAAGTCATCTATAAAACAACACTACTGACATATCCTGTTTTCTCCCAATGATATTAACAGCAATAATGTCTGCCTTACGATTATTCATTTATGGTGTAAAACATAACTTTTTTATGGGATAAATGGTAACTGCAGGTACAAGATCATGTGACAGCACTTAGCACCATGTGTGGTATATACTTCTCAGAGGTACAGGCAAGCACAGGAGGACTATGGCTGACCAAGTTCGCAGACGACTGCAAACTTGGGGCCATAATTGACTCTCCGGCTGATACTGACATCCTTCAGAAGGGTCTCACTGAGACAGATACCTGGTGTCAAAATCATGGCCTCAAGCTAAACACTAAAAAATGCATAGTCATCTCCTTTGGAAAAAACAAAGTACCCGTGAACTATCACATACATGGTAGTCCCCTAAATACAGAAAATGTAATAAGGGATCTGAGGACCCAAGTAGATAGTAATCTCTCCTTTGATAATCATATTGCCAAGGTAGTTAGAAAATCCTTCTATGTGGCCCAGCTAATCACAAAAGGGTTCACATCTAGAGCAAAAGAGGTTATTGTGCCCCTCTAATCATCACTCATCAGACCCATCATAGAGTACAACGCCCCATTTGGGATGTACCATTTAAGACACTTGCAACAACACAGAAGTACCTCACCAAGAGGTTTACTGGCCTCAAACTGATGCCCTATGCAGCTCGACTGAAGAAACTCCAGCTGTACTCCGTTGTATACCGCTTACTCAGAGGTGATCTCTGCCTGATATACAAGGCCATGTCCAACCCAGAATTGATGGACATGCTCCACCTAAAAAAAAAAAAACAAATCCCTGAGAGTCACATGCTCTAGGGATCTAAACCTCACCAGAACGATAAATAGGACTTGCTGGAGGGATAGAGTCCTGTCCCAGAGACTCCCCATGCTTTGGAACAGGATTCCAATCTACATTAGGCAGAGCCCGTTACTAACACTCTTCAAGAGAAACCTTAACAAATGGATGGGAAACAGAAAATTTACCCCAGGGATTACTGCAGTGGCTCTGCTGGACAGAGGCACAGGGAACTAATCTAAGGGGGCGGGAAAACCCAACACATTCTGGCTAGGCTTACAGATGCCCTTGGGAAGATAGCCTAGTACTTACCTATGAACCTATATAGAAATGAATGCATACAAGAACAATCATTTTCTGGAATGTCTGCATTTATGTTTAGATACTATATAGATGGTATATTATAGACATGTATATCGAACAATAGTATATGGAACATTTTATATATAGTGATGTGTGGGAAAGTGTGCTGACTACATTGCAGTTAACAAGATGGTCCGCAGGTGGGTGGGGTGGGGGTTGGTGCGCAAAAAAACAAACTTATAGTGTAACTTACTGCAGGGGCACAGAGTCTCAGACTGCTACTGGAATGGAAACTAGCAATTCATTGTGTATTATCGATTTAAAAATTAAAAAGATGAAATACACATTTTTAGCCACATAATGTTATTGTATGTAAACTACTGGCATTTAGAGATGCCCAATAGAGATCATGACTGGAGCTATGACATTTTGTTTTGGGCTTTATGGGTGTATACAGCCTGATGTAAAAGTGATGCTAACAGTGCAATGAAATGAATGTTTCAATGGCAATTTTTTTCTGTATGTCTGCATATATGTATGTGTTGATAATAAATGATCAATATGTAAAATAACACTATACAGAGCATTGTGTGTAGAGTGTTGAGTCAGACAGTGCACTTATATACGGGTATTTCTCATTCTGTAACCAATCAAATATTCTACAAAAAAAGAAGCTATGTTGCAACATATTGCATTTGCACAGATATTCAGAAGGCTACCTGGAAAGAAAAACAGTATTTAATAATGCACCACTGAAAAGAAAAAAAAAGATGACAAAATCATGTTGTTTAGCAAAGTGGTGCTATAGTGCCATAACAAAGAGGCATTCTGAGATACACAGTGGAGGCAGTCCTCACTACAGCTCACAGTCTTAGCAAGGACAGGGAGATGGGAGTTGTTGCCTCAGATGCAAACTTTAGGGGAGGAACTGGCACTGTAGAAGAGGTACCAATCAGACCCGAAAAGTCAATAGTGCTTGGACAGCTGGGTGTGAGCTCAGTGTTGGAATCATTTAAGCAGCTGGAAAATTAAATCATGACAACTTAACTTATTTGGTTTGGGTGTGTTTATGTTTGTCAGGAACTGTGGCATGGAGGCCTTCTTTTAGTTGTCAATTACCGAGGATCTATATGAGGACATGTTTTAAATGATCATTTGATTTATTGAAGAACAGGGTATTTCTGCATATGTAGGGGGAAATATGTTTTTGATGATAGTTTTACCTTAATCCTCGCGATATGCTCACACATCTTTAGTTAAGGTACTGTCAGTAAGGAGTGGAATTTCTGTGGGTATGAGACCATTCTTGCTCTTTCTGAGGTAACTGCCATTTGTCAAGTGTTTCAAAATTAGCTCATAAGGTGCCTCCATGCCTAATGTAAATTAAAATCCTTGTTGTATAAAAATCAGTTAATGGTGGCATTACTCAGTGTTGAGTTTTACCATTATTAAGGTGACACTAAATTGTATGTTCTGTAATTAATTTTCATTTTGAAAGTTTGCAGGGATAGATTGCACTAGTAACAAAATAAGTTGCTATCACATGGACCACTGTTGATGTATCAGTACATATAACAATAGTTTAGTTGCATGGGTCACAATTCACAAGCAATTGATGCCTCTGATCTCACAAGAAGAAGAAGGTGACAAGGTGGGTATTTTGTAAAAAACGAGATCTTTTAAACCTTAAAAAAAGTTTTATAAAATAATGTAATAAAACAAAATAAACTAAAAATAAAGCAGTGTTAGTATCCATCTATCCAATGCTGTCAAGTTTTAAGTCTTGTAAATTTAAAATATATGGGGAAGGTTCATAGTTTCATAGGTGTGTACCAGGCTAATGGCCCTGGAGCCTCTAGAAGTCCAGCTCATAGCATTACCCTGGCATCATGCCACCCGACCTTAGTTCCCAGTCCCTCTTTCGAGTAAAGCCACTGCAATGATCCCTCGGGTGAACCCTCTATTTCTCATCCACTCATCAAGATTTCTGTCAAAGAGGACCAGTCAGGTGCTCTGTCCAACATGTTTGGGAAGTCTATTGCATAGCATGGGCAGTGTCTTGTTTATGAACCTGTCCCTCCTACATGTTCTTCTGACTGTGGCAATGAAGCTGAGGTCTCTGGAGTATGTGGTGCGGAGGGACCAGGATTTCCCCAGATACAGCATCTCCAACAGAGCTGGGACAGACATGGCCCTGTAAGTCAAGCAGAGATTGTCTAAGTAGGCGAGATGAGACAGAGAATAGTTGAGTTTTTTTAGTCTGTCAATATAGGAGAAATATTTAAGGCCTAAGATCCTCTTTGTGAGGTACCTCTGTGGCCCATCCAATTGCTGCAGTTGTTTAGTGAGGTACAGGCCAAATGGGGCACCGCAGTCAGCGATTGAACCAATGAGGGAAGAGCAGAGGGAGACAATGACCTCCTTCTTCCTGGACGTAAAACCCTCAGTAATGAGAAGGACTTTCTGACCACAGTGGCAGTGTGGTGGTCAAAAGAGAGGCCACTGTCAACCTGTGTTCCCAGATCTCTCACAACACCTTCTATGTTCAGTGGACCACCATCAACGTGGCAATTCATGGGAACTGGGTTTCTCCCAAAGGGATGACGACACACCTCCTGGCACTGAACTTAAGACCATGATTCTGACACCAGTTGTTGGTCTCAGTGAAGCCTTTCCGTAGGATGTCAACATCACTCGGGGAGTTAATAATAGCTCCCAGGTTGCAATCGTCCACAAACCCTGTCAGCCAGAGTCTCTTTGTGTTGGCTTGGACTTCAGAGAAGTAGATACCAAACAGGAAAGGACCCAGGACCGAACCCCGTGGGACTCCACCCACGACTGGTAGGCAGTCTGACTTGGAGTCAGCCACTTTCACACCGTGGGCTCTAACTGTGAGCCAGTCTGCAACCTACCCAGCGACACAGGGGTTGATGCCCAGCTCAGTGGGTTTCTCTATGATCTCCGAGTGGGGAATGGCATCAAAGGCTCTGGCCAGATCAAGGTAGGCTGTATGAACCACCCTGCCCTCATCCACAGCTCTGGTGGTCAGGGGTCAGAATATGACAAGTATCACTCATAACAGAATAATGCAGCTTAAGGGAGGCATTAAACCATGACCATGAGATATGTAATTTAAGTAACAGAAACAAAAGTGTAAAAGAAAAGATCGTGAAACACTGATATGATGATTAAGTACCCTTGTGTCAGCCCATGAAGGTTTACTTATACTTAATATTTCTCCTTGCGGTGCTATGGCAACAACGCCTGCTACATAGACACTACTACCATGCTGCGGCGTATTCTGGAGGTGTCAGTGCTACTACAATCATTTGTTGCAAATACTGCTTGTAAATTCAGGTTGCTGCTGGGTAAGGATAGTTTCCAGCCCCTTCCTGGATAAGTAATTGTGCATTTTACTTAATGCACCTACTGACAAATATCATTTTTGCCAGGGTACATTAAGTACGACAGTCAATATGTCTGTTATTGGTGCACCATCTGACCAGTTACCGAAGGGCATGCAAAACCTCAATCAGGCTAATCACTGCAGTCATTGTTTGGCTTTTGTGGATGATGCAGAAATTCTTTAATAAATCACCCAGGCATTTTTCAGCTTCTATATATGTTGGAGTCCCACCTGAGACTACTGGCCTAAGATTTCAAACAAAGCTTGGTGACATTTCAGAGAAGCGGTCAATGAAAGGACTGCTGAAAGATGTTATTAACTGCAATATCTATGACTGGAATAAACCAAAACACTTTTAGAGCTATTATTATTATTATTATTCTGATTACTTTATAACTTAACATTTGCTGTGTTTTAGATATGGGTGTGATATATCTAGATTACCCTTAAATTTACCTGAGCATTAGGCCTTTTTTCATTTAAAATTACCTCAGTTTCTTCCCATATAAACTTTCATTTAGGAAGTGATGCAAATGAGCTGTGAGGGCAGCATATTGGACTAAATCACAGTGGATTCCATCTCAAAGGATATCATCAGGCAGACAGACACTATGTATAGGATTTATTATATAGACTAAAACTCTTGAGATATTTTACCATAGTGCTTAGCACTATATAATTACATTTTGTTAATTGACAATCCTTTAAAATATTTTAGTAATCAGGAAGTTGATTACACTAGCAGTTACTAAGTGCCCTGAGTGTATGTTTATTTTTAGCATGCATTATATATGTATGTATTTTACTAGTAATTATTACCTGTCTGTAATTTTTCTGTCATCTAAATTTAGCTTCCTGTTTCATTAAAGCCATATATTTTAAATGGTTAATTATTAAATATTTGAGCAAAACATCCATATTAGTCACTGCTGCCTTCATGATGTTGTAAGTAAGCTCAGTGATAAAATGCGATAGAAAATGCTGCAGGCAGATGTCATTGTGATTGCACTTTGGCTAGCCTGCATGCAGACTGCTCAGACTGACTTCTGCCTGCAGCATTTTCTATCGCATTTTATCATGGAGCTTATGAGAAACACAGCCTTGTGCACAAACTAGGGTTATTGCACTTTTTATGGGTGGCAAATGAAATGTCTCACTGTAATGTATAGTATTAAGCATTCATTTCAGGACTTGCTCTGATGACTGTCATGTCACATACGGAACCTTTACTGCCAGGTTAGATACACCTCTGTGATTGGCTGTCTTCTCTGTGACCTTAAAATGTGGCTCAGATTACTGGTGTCGTAACAAATAATATTGATAGTGACATTTTCTGCAGATGGTCTTATCTTGACCAATCAGAACTGAGTGCATAAACTTCATGTGTAGCTGTCAATGCTGTGTGCTTGAAGTGTCATGCAGATGGCATGTTCTCCTTGATGAACCTTGACAAAGGCACTGAGAATATCTAGCTTCATTAGGTACCTTTTTAGCTGCATTCTCTAAATGTCACTGAATCAGAGCTGTCTGCTTTGCCTCACCTGAACAAGCATGAAAGAAATGTACTTAAAGACTGTGTTTTACGGAGAGTAAATTAGCACTGTAGAAAAGATTCAACAGTGGCTTAGTAACTGCATGTCAGATCGATGTCTCCATGTCATTGCGGCAATGGAGTAAGCTGCCATGAAAGAATAGCCCTTTGACATGACTCGGCATAGCAATTGCTTTATCCCAATTCCCAGTAAAAACTCTGGCATTACTCTACAAGTATTGGGAAGCACTTCTCATATTATGTACTAACAGTTAGCTGGTGTTTGACTTAGTGAAAGACTTGCTGCTGTAGTGTTATCAAGAAGAGTGATTCTGACAAGTACTATAGAACCTGCAGCAGGTCTGTAAACAGAACATCATGTAGAGCTCTACCTTATAAATGTCAAGAGAAAGCAAGGTGTGATGCTTGGGGATACTTCATTAGAGTCCCACGTCCTCCTAAAACATAATTTTACATGTAACGGATTGTGTGCCTGAATATCCTATTTATGGCACAGCACAGCCATTTGTTACACATGTGAAACTCCTGTAGATATCGTCATATAGACCAATTAGTCTTTCTGGTATTATTTATAAAGTCGTGGATGGTATTACAGTGGACCTCAAAAATAATGATATCAGCAGCCTGCAATTCCTTGACCCTAGTCAGTTTTCATCTGTAAAGATAAGGTCTACTGAATTTGGTGGACTTCTTTCAAAAAGTGACTAAAGGCATATCAGAACACTTTGCCAACTCAAATCTAGCCACAGCCTCCTGCTTGAATATAAACCTCTTTGTAACCCACTGAATGGCTAATGACCCACAGACAGAATCCACACAGCCAGGGCTGATGGCATACTTTCCTACAAGAAACTTGTTATCAGCGGTGTCCCACACGACTTCATAGTGGGTCTCCGACTCCTCTTCAGCAAATACTTTTCTAATGTCCAAGCTGACATTAAGAGTCTATGGATGACAAAATTTGCTGATGACCGAAACTAGGCACTGTCTTTTCTCTCCTATGGATACCAGTATTTTGCAAAAGGGCATAAACCACACTAGTACCTGGCCTCATGACCATAGGCTCAGTGCAAATAATTATAGTATAATACTGTTATGAAAACTAGAACACCTCCACATAGAATATATAAATGACATCCCTCTAAAAGTTAACACCATTATTTGGGACTTTGGCATATATTAGACAATGAACTGTCATTTGACCATGATATATCAACTGTTGTCTGGAAATCCTTTTACTTGACCAAATAATTACTAAAGGCACATCTGGCAGATCCAAGCAGTTTATTTGCCCCTCTACTTTCATAATTGCTCCTATAGTAGAATATAATGCTCTCTTTGACATTTACCTGTTCAAACATATTGGCCAGCTTAAGAAAAACACAATGATTTGTGATTAAGAAAATTTCTGGTACATGCTCCTAAGTTACACATAAGGACTAAAAACCATATCACATTTCTGCAACTCATATAGGATCATGGGTAATGATGTGTTCTTGGCCTGCAGGACTATGAATGATACAGCCCTAATTGAAATCTTAACATCTTTAAAGATACAGAAGTAATACAATTACCTGCTCAAAGGACCTAAACCTACATCACAGCATTTATAGAACCCACTGGTGGGATAGATACCTCTCCCCAAAGGATTTCCAGCCAATGGAATAAGCTTCCAATCCACATCACACAGAAACTCAATATCTCCCTTTAAAACCAACTTTAACATGTGGCTGGGGATTCATAAATTCACCTTTTAGCCGAAGGAATAAGTAGTGGGATTTGCAGTGATTAGGCTACTAATGAACTTCTGGACAAATTATCTTATGCCATGCTGACTGCCTAAGCCATGAAAATATTAGTAACATCCCTGGTAGGATAGATGGAGTCTTTGTTCATTGTTCTACCAGTGTCACTGGATAGAATGCTTAATGAGGCGGTTGTGACATGATGTTTGTCTACTGTTCCTCAGTGCGATATATACGAATGCTTATGTCTTGGGTGCCCATCTCCTCTATCTCATGTAGTGTATATTGTGTGGGGTATCCCTTCCGCCATCTGTCCTGTGGAATATATGCTCAGCTGTGGAGGCTCCTAAGTTTTTATTAGACAATCTAAACAGTAATGTTGGCTGTCTTGGAACTCCCTCCCTCAGGTCCTGCAGTATTACATGTCATACTCATTGTTCACGGGTCACATCATTTCATCTTACCATAATACAAAATGACATGGTCACTGTCTGGGTGCAATCTTTTCCCACTCCTTCCCTCCATTTGGGAACTATAGGCACTTCTATAAATCATACAAGTACCCCATGCCACTGATTCACAGATATACTGATTAAACAGTTATGTAATCTTCAAGGCACTGTGATGCTGGGGAGTCATGTATAGTTATAGTAAGCTGGGGATATGCAAAATATACCAGGATGTCTTTCTGTAGGTGAGGAGAGGTGCTGTGGAAACACCTGAAGGTGCAATAAACACCTATGAATTCTCTTAATTCCTACTGTGGCAAAAATAAAGCCCCCCACCCCATCCAGCTGAGGCTGTACCAATTAGTTTCCTGTCGTAGTATTATGATGTAAACATAGGCCCAATACCATACTGCCAAAGATATAACAACTGTCCAACTTCCAAAGCTTCAGGGCACCTTCCACACACCCAAAACTGTCAAGCAGTTCGAGCTAAGTGGAATAAAAGACAAGCTTGAGTGCAAAGCCCTTCAGAGCTTTCCTGGCAGCAGATAGAGGGAGGCTGAGTACTGAAAGGACAAGGCTAGGAATAACAAAAAATAAATGTCCACACACTGGCATAAAAAACAAACTAGAAAAAAAGGAGGTGGGAGGGAAGGAGTGGTAATTCAAACACCTACTATCATGATAATTTCAGTTTACACAACTGTACTACATTCTTCATGTTGATCACTGCTGGAGTAGCCTTAGCTATATGGGTAGATTATAAAGTTTCCTTAGCCTTAAGAACTTAGAGGGTAAAATACAGGATGCTCATAAGAATTCCAGTGTGTTACATAAAAGATTGGATCTAGGACTTTTGATCGAAAGATCAAAAGTCCGAATCCATTATCACAAAACACACTTTACTGAAAGTGCTTTCACCGAAAAAGCGCTTACGGTAAAGTATGTTTAAAAAAAAACATTAAACCTACTTTTATGCAGAGGGGCAAGCCCCCCTGCACCCCCACACCCCCTACTTTAATAGTCTCACTCCGAGGTCGCACTACAGTGGGGAAAAGGGACTTTTCCCTTATCCACACTGTAGTATGACTGGCACAATGAGCATACTTATCCAAAAGTGCTGCTTCGGTGAACAGCACTTTCGGTTAAGTATGCTTGGTGATTTGTGCTTCGGTGGAAAGTGCATTCGGGGATGTGTACGGATCACAAAACATCATAACACAAATTGTCATTAACCCCTTACATCAGTTTGGATCATGGCATTCTGATGGCAGAGTGGCTTTTGTGATGTATATTTCCAGCACTGCCATCAATAAGGCCCACTGGAAACAAGCAGAGGGGAGTTGTGCTGATTTTTGCAGGAAACTCACCTATGATATTCAAGAATTCATTGATTATGAGTTAGAAACTATCAGGAATTGGCAGCAAATCAACTACAGATCATCAAATGTCTACTGTAATGCTACTTGGCATGCCAAACAAAAAAATTAGTCTGAAGAGAACTGAAAGCTTGTAAAAGTTTCATTCTGTCAATTTACAAAAGCCATTTTTGCCTGCATTCCACCTTAATCTCAAATGAGAATTTCTCTCTGCTACTTCAAGATATTCCTATGAAATTTTCTGGACAAGACCCCTTGATAATCCCACATTTGTTTTGTTTTGCACAACCCAATAGCTTTTACAAAATGTAGGCAAAAGAATCTCATATATGATTATACCTGTCAGATCATGTAGAATATGCAGATTTTAACAAAACTTACATGAGCGACAGACAACAGTACTTTTCCATGGAAAAGAGTACTATTTTATTTCTAATTTCATATGAACTCACCAGTACCTAGCAATACAAATTTAACTGTATGGAGTATTATAGGAAATTTCTCAGAATAATATAGCAAGGCTGTCAGATGCAAGGTGCACTTAGTTGGTCATTCCATATATAACGACAAGTACACAACTTTACCTTTTTGTAATTCAGTCTATAAGCAGCACAATGGCCAAACTAGTAGTGTTGCTGCCTCACAACAAGAGGTTCTCTGGTTTAGTTCTTAGCTGAGTTGTTTTCTGTGTGGCATCTACATGTTCTCCCTGTGTTAATATGGATCTTCTCTGGGTGTCCGATGTCCTCCCATATTCCAAAGACATGCAGCAGGTGGATCGGGGAGTCTAAATTGTGTGTGTATGTGTGCGATATAGAAGCAAGACTTGTTAATCTAGCTGTATTTCCCCTTTTGCCTTGTAAACTTCACGGTTGATGGTGGCTGTCTGGGTGGTCACTCTAGGAGATGGTTGCAATTTAAGAGAGAGTGAGATTGCTGCTACTGCAAGAGTCTAAAAGGGGAGGGAGTCATAAGTCCAATGATGAAAAAAAAAGAAATAAGAAATTTCTGTATTCAGTAGAAATAACTAGGGCTATAACTTGTTATGTAATCACAACTCAGTACAGAAGCACTATAGGCCATTATTGTCACCTAAATACTGAGCACAAGTTCAGTTCAGTGCTCACAGTTGAAATTGAAGGTAATGCAAAATGTCAGACTGGACGTAAAGGCACATGAACTAAAGCCACAGGGTCTTGTCTTTGAAAGGCTAGGTCTTTGCCACACATTGAACTAGCTTTAAAAAAATGTTTAGCTATCAACAAGGTATTTAGCTACAAAACATACCTAAGACTGAAATTCATAGCTTACAACTTCCAGTGCAGCACACCACTGAATTTAACTCCATAGCATTTGCTTTTTTTAAGCATGGCACTCTACCCATGCTACATTACCACTGAAGATTTTATATTTTTTTCTGATGAAATACACATTTCTGCTTTGAATATATTGAGAACCCAGTACACATATATTCTGGAGATTAGTTTTACCTGGCCTTTTGTGCAGAAATCAAACATTCACTCAAGCTGAAGCCAAGCACAGTATCAGACTTTAACAAAAGCCTCCATAAAAGCTGGATTCACTAGGTTTATATAAAAGAGGGCACATGCCAGTTCCCCACTGGCAGTTCATAATTAAAAAATTCAGAGATTTCTTATAAGATGTATGCATACAAAATACATATAAGGTGACCCAATCGAATGAACACTTTCTGAGATGGAACACTGTCTTTGACTGTGAAGTTATAACAAATATGATGATCACATTGCATATTGGAAGATACTGCCACCCCCCCCCCCCCAGTGATCCTGTAACTGCCATTTGCTTTCATAAATCATCTGCCACCCAAAATGATACCCGCATTCTCTGTACTCCTGATGTCTCTTTGAGAAGAATGAAAACAAAAACACAGTAATGTATTTCCACTTGCTGCTGTAGGACACATTATCCCCACATCTATTACTATACAAGTTAAATAGAAAAATAAGTAAATACAAGTGAATTATGTTGTTGGCCATGTGCATTCTAACCACTGTCCATAGACCTATCCAGTTTTCTAACAGAAGTGAGGGCAGTGCAGTGGTGCATCTCAGTCTTGCTACCTCACAGCAAGAGGTTCTCCGGTTTGATTCTTGGCTGGAGTGCCTTCTGTGCGGAGTCTGCATGTCCTCCCTGCATTCATGTGGGTTTCCTCTGGGTGCTCCAGTTTCCTCCCACATTCTAAAGACATACATCTGGAGCATTTTTCCCCAGCTGTCTGCTGAAAATGGGGTCTGTCTCAGTCAGACTTTCTTGGTAAACAAATGATAAAGAAATAAAAGTAGTGAAAGAACATCAAATCAGTCATAAACTTCAGCTTCAAGATTTCAGACATTAATCTCTGTCCCTACATCCCTCCAAGACACAACGATAATCACTGTAATGTGATCAGCCTCAGGCTGACATTTACTTTCTTACACTGATTGACTCTCATAAGTCTCAACTTTCTATCTCCAAAATGTGCAATTCTACTGGTCACACAGAGAAGGACAAATGGATACAGTGTGGAACACAAGAGCACTTAACTTAAGCTAGGAAGTTCACAGCATGGTTAATGACAATTTTTTTAATACTTAGTAAAAAGGTTGTTTTGATGAGGCAATATGATTTAATATTATGTACCAAGGCTATTTGTTAAAAAATCACAACAATGGAAGCGCTATTGACCTTTTCAATGTGGAACCATGTGGAATATGAAGTTTTAAACATGCACAATGGGAAACATTCCTTGTATAGACTTGTAGTTGAGAGCTGTGCTTCCTGCCCTACTGATCTGCCATGACTGCTAGAAGTGGTAAAAAAAAAAATAGCCATAGAAATGTATCCTGCGGAAGATGGCTGGAGGTACTGCTACAGGAATTAATACCTCTCGACTGTCAACAAAACCTGAAATTGCATTCTCATGCTTCTTATTGTTCAGAAAAATGCATGTTGCTACAAACCTATTATTCTAGTAACTTTTTAAGTAAATGAGAGTAAAATTTAAACATTTTCCCTGATTTGGGGTCTTTGTCCCTGCAGTACTTTTCGGGTTATATCCAGAATTCATGACAGAAGAAGCTGAGAGGTATACAGGGAATCATACTACACAACTGTTACTGCTTTTGCAGAATCTCTGATTATGCTCAATATTGTTTACTCTGTCCCTGTTGTTAATGTCAGACATTAGAGTTTCATACGTTTTATTGCGCAAAAAATGTATATCGATGCAGACCTGTTGTCCTTTTAACATTAATAAGTGAATTAGAGTAATATTTTAAAAATGTCACTGAATTTCCCTACTACTATTTTTGGCTACATGCAGGATTTTGGAGTAAAGAATTTGAAAGGAATGTAGTGATTGCTCCCCCAGCATACTGATAAAAGTAAAACAAAAACAAAAAACAAAAAATAATATATGTATAGATATATATATATATATATATATATATATATATATATATATATATATATATATATATATATATATATAGTGAGCTGCAGTGGTACAGTGGTAGCGTTAACTCACAGCAAGAGGTTCTCCTGTTCGATTTCGATTCACGGCTGGAGTGTCTTCTGTGTGGAGTCTGCATGTCCTCCCCGTGGTCGAGTGGCCTTCCAAAGGCATGTGTGAATGGGGGTGCCTTCGCTGAAGGTTGGGCATCGGGCTGGCAACTCAGCACCATAAAAATCAGCTACCAATCATTAGCGGACCGGAGTTCCACTGTGGCGACCCCTAACCGGGAAAAGCCGAAAAGACAAACAACAACATATACACACACACACATATATATATATATATATATATATATATGTATAATATATATATATATATATATATATATATATATATATATATATATGGGTCTAGGACTATTCACTCATACACATTTGACTGTGCACAATTCACTGAAAGCTCAATTCACTGAAAACACAATTCACTGAAAGTTATCTTTGACCTTTTCCCCACTGTAGTGCAACCCTGGAGTTAGTATATATAGTAAGGGGGTGTGGGGCACACCCCCCCCCCCACATTGGGGTGTGTGGGGGCCATGGCCCCCTATCTATTTGAAATATTTTGAACTATATACATGGATACTTGCAATTCCAATAAATTACTCTTTTCTGAACATGATATATATCCAAACTATGTGTGTGGGGGGGGTTACGCCACCCCCCCCCCTCAGGGTCACACTACAGTGGGGAAAAGGCCATATATAACTTTCAGTGAAATGTGTTTCAGTGAATTGTGTTTTCAGTGAATTGAGCTTTCAGTGATTTGTGCACAGTCATTTGACTTTCAGTGAAACGTGCTTTCAGTGAATAGTCCTAGACCCATATATATATATCTATATATATCTATATATATCTATATATATATATATATATATATATATATATATATATAGATATATATATATATATATATATATATATATAGAGAGAGAGAGAGTAACAGATCCATTCTGCTGTAGGATTGTGTCTCCTGTTACCGCTGCCCACATTTTAGTTAGATTCCTGCTAGTATTCAATAAAAAATTCACCTACCTGCAAAGGAAAAATCGTCTGCAGGTCTAAACTTCCTGTCAGTCTGTAGTCATGTGACTACTTCACTAGAAATTGCTGGGAAAGAATTGCAATCCCTTACCCTATGGAAACCCATTACAGACACTTAGACGGCAGAGTTGCCTGTAGTCTCTAGTCACATTAATAAGTGACTAGAGTCTGTTGAATGAGAAAGCACTGTGATAGTTGTTAAGCACAACCAATCTCAAGTACTTAGACTGCAAAGTAATAAGACATGGGTTAGCTACCCATGTCCTATTACTATGACTGGAAAAAAAATTAAAGCTTTGATTTTTTAGGCACTCATTAGAGCATACTCCAGTGTACTATGGTGTGGTGTTTCCAACATTTGTAATACTATTATCTCACAAACTATTGCAAATAAAATCCTCCTGTTCCTTCACCAATCTGATCCTATGGTGCACCACTGCTTAATTTTATGGAGAGCTAGATGGCTACTGATTATTGCAGGAGCTATTTGTCTTTTAAATACATTAACATTCATATTAACAAAAGAAAATTATTATAATTTTCCACTGAAAAAAAGGACATGCTTATGAGATGTAACTCTGCTTAGAAACCCATCAATCAGGACTCTTCCTGAATAGCAAAGCCCCATTTGACATTAACATCTACTGGAAGAGAATTCTCTGAAATAGCTCCAGCTCTACGGAATAACATTCAAAAGCAATTTAAAAAAATCTTAAAAAATTATCAAGAAACATAAAAAGCTTGCTTGAAAAAACAAACTAATATGTGACAGCTTTATTTATACTGGTAAATATATTTATACTTCAAAATAAATTGCAATACCTCTGACTTAAAAAATGCATTTTAGCATATATAGATGTATGTATATATATATATATATATATATATATATATATATATATAATATATATATATATTCACTTTAGATTAGCGAATGACCGAAAACTCGAAACCCATATGGTCGAGTCCATATGATCGAGTGATCTAGTTTTCGGAAACTCGAAAATATAAAGTGTGTGACAAATAAATCCCCACAAAACATAAAAACGATGTTTCTGCAGGGAGAAAACAATAGAAGCACAACTCATGGGACACCTAACACTAAACACTCTTCTATCCCCTACCCAACACGGCTTCCACCCTGGCCACAGCACCATGACTGCCATTCTTTACTTTCTTGAAACAATAAACTTCGAACGCGACTCAGGCAAGTTTGTATCCACACTATTCTTAGATCTGTCAAAGGCCTTTGACACCATCTCACACCCGGAACCAAAATGTTGAAAAGAACTCCAAAAACGAACACAAAACCCAGCAGTGGAAAACAGGAAATCTAAAGTGTAGTATAAAGCACCCGACTCCACGGCAGTAGATTAACACTTTATTCACAAAAAACAAAACAGATTGAGCGCTTTCGTCTCCACCCTGGAGACCTCTTCAGAATCAATTATACCAAGCAACAAAGACATATTTGTACAAATGCTATTAAGATAATTGTGCTCAATTAATCAATAAAACAATAATACAATAAAATAGAACAATATGGAATAATCTTAGGAATAATGTCAATTGTGAGCTGGATGATTTTCCTACACCTACACTTCCACAAAATTTCCACAAGTTTTATGTCTTGTTTAACATTGCACTTGAACAGCATGAAATTAAAATTAAGTATGTATAAAGGTGTTATGTGCATATGAAAAAATAAAATAAATAATAAGATGAAATAATAAAATAAAATGAAATAATATAATATAATATCAACTGGCTAAGTTATATATAACTGTTATTCTAGTTCTTGTATCTTGTTACTAAGAGTTAAAAATAAGAATATATTGCACCATATGTTTCAAAATGTTTATGTTGTTAGTTAAAAAAGTATTAGTAAAATATTTAAATTATATGTAAACTGTATAAATTCATAAATAAGTGTACAAATCCAATTATGTATATGGAAATATATAAGTATTGAATATATAAATATATAAATATATAAATAACTCTATAAATATATGAGTATACCTTAATAATAAATACATAAATATATAAATATATAAATATATGAACGTGTATGGTTGTAAAATATAAAAAATATAATAATATATTGATATATAAAATGTTAAAATGTATGTATATGTATATATATATATATATATATATACAACAAAATTATATATATACAAAAATATAATTGCATTTTTAACAACTGTAACATACTAAATCATTACACTTGATACAAACCCTCAAGTGCCAAGATTAAAATTTTTTTTGTTTATCTCAATGTTTGAAACAAATTTTTTATGAATTTATACAGTTTACATATAACTAACAACATAAACATTTTGAAACATATGATGCAATATATTCTTATTTTTATCTCTTAGTAACAAGATACAAGAACTAGAATAACAGTTATATATAACTTAGCCAGTTGATATTATATTATATTATTTCATTTTATTTTATTATTTCATCTTATTATTTATTTTATTTTTTCATATGCACATAACACCTTTATACATACTTAATTTTAATTTCATGCTGTTCAAGTGCAATGTTCAACAAGACATAAAACTTGTGGAAATTTTGTGGAAGTGTAGGTGTAGGAAAATCATCCAGCTCACAATTGACATTATTCCTAAGATTATTCCATATTGTTCTATTTTATTGTATTATTGTTTTATTGATTAATTGAGCACAATTATCTTAATAGCATTTGTACAAATATGCCTTTGTTGCTTGGTATAATTGATTCTGAAGAGGTCTCCAGGGTGGAGACGAAAGCGCTCAATTTGTTTTGTTTTTTGTGAATAAAGTGTTAATCTACTGCCGTGGAGTCGGGTGCTTTATACTACACTTTAGATTTCCTGTTTTCCACTGCTGGGTTTTGTGTTCGTTTTTGGACCATCTCACACCCCCTACTTATATCCCAGCTCTCCACCCTACACCTTTCTCCCACCACCATCTCCTGGTTTTCCAGCTACTTGTCTAACCACCAACAAGCTGTCTAATGGAAAACTTCAATCTCCCCCTTCCTTCCCACACTCACAGGTGTCCCACAAGGTTCTGTTCTTGACCCACTTCTTTTTAACCTATTCATTCACAACTTTCACCAGTCCATCCCAGACTCATCTATCATCCATTATGCAGATGACTCAACAATCATCTACTCAGCCTTCTTCCCCTCCGAGCTCCTAGCAAAAACCCAACTAGCCTTCTCCAAAACAGAAACCTGGATGCAGTCTAACCATCTGGTACTAAATGCAAATAAAACCAACCTAATGTTTATTTCCCCTACCAAAAACTCCATTGACAAATCCATATTCACCATACAGAGCCAAAACAACACCCTCCTCGAAATTGTTCCCAACACCAAGCTTCTTGGCATCATTATTGATGAAGAACTAAAATCTGACACCCACATCTGCTCCCATCAAAAGTTAGGTCTCCTCTATAGGCACAACCACTTTCTAAGCCGCTCTACCCGTCACACTCTTGCATCCACCTTCCTACTCCTCTCCCTTATGTATGGTGCCCCTCTTTTCACCAATCTCCATCTTGGCCTTCGGTCCAGACTTGAATCCTGCTACCACAAGATCTCCAAATCTGCAACCAATTCAAAAAACTCCTCCCACCACTGCCACTCCCTCCTCACCCTCAACTGGCTTCAACTACTCAACTACCTCAGTTACCTACAACTCACCATTGCTCACAATCTCATCTTTAAACCTGCCAACTGCTCAGCTCTCGCTACTTCCTTAAAACCTTACATTCCCAACCGCTCACTCAGATCCAAAAAACAAAATCTCCTTCAGGTCCAGAAACCTGCACGTCCTCCTGGCCATTACTGCTGTCCCACTCCTTAGCTAAACAGTGGAACTCTCTCCCCACACACCTAGGCAACCTACCTAACCATACAAATTTCAGATTTCAGCTACTCTCTCATCTTTCTTCCAAATAGGAATGCCCTTGCCACGCTCCAACTTAAACCTACCCCATTCTACCTTGCACTGACTCATCCAGCTACCTCTTCTATTACTTCATCCCACCCAAAACAATCCCTCCCCTACTAAAAACTAATTTTCCCTCTAATATCTATTGTACTATGCTCTCCAGTCTCAAATATACTATTACCCTCTCCTTGCATAATATTTTCCTAACCTACTAATGGCTAGTAGCTATATATTTTGGAATGTTAAACCCACAATTGAGTTTATAACAAAAATATTCACTTTATGTAAATGTTGAAATTTCTGTATTGAATTGCCTTTTATTTTTGTAACATTGTGACAAGCCAGCTGCAAATTTCATGGAGCTTATCTGTAAATGTTTAATTACCTGTATGCACTATGTCCTTTTGTAACATGTGAAATGTAACTTGCAATTATTGTGGAGCTTTTCTCCCCGGGCCTCCACTGAAAATGGGCTCTTCTTGGTCCAGTGGACTTCCCCGGTCATCAAACTTAAATAAATAAAATAAATAAATAACTATATATATATATATATATATATATATATATATATATACACATACACACATATGTGTATGTATATAAAAACCCTGAAGCTAAAAAACATTGATGTTAGTAACCGAGTACATTTCTGCAAAATCCAAAACGGAGCTGTCTCAGCTCCAAATAAAGGCTGCATATCAGTTAGGAAGCATGACAATGGCCAAGTATAAGGCCATTGACATTGCAAACAGTCAAAAAAATAAAAAAATCAACTTTTATTTTTTTTTTTTTTAGCCAATCTTGGCTGTTTAAGCGTAGGGGAGCGGCATACAAATGGGATTGGGGGAAAATAACAAAATAAACCTAAATTAAGCATTCTAACTAAAATTACTATTTTGCCATGCAAGTCAATGGCAGGCAGAAGACAACATGGCCAGTGAGTAGTGGTTGCTAAGGGGGGAGGCTCAGTGTTCATAGGTTCATAGGTTCATACTAGGCTATCTTTTACAAGCCCTTACCCCTAGTTTATGGGGAACTATACCCATTATTACCCTGGTGTGCCCATTGTTTATGTTGGTGACACTCTGGTAATCCAATGACATGAGATATCCATCCATATCCATCTATATCATCCATCTCCATTCTTCAATTGTGCAGACAAGGCCAGCGGAGTGCTCTGTTTTACATCACAGTTATGGAGTCTTTCATGGATCTCTTCCTCAGTCTGGTCTCTCTCCTTCCCCTCCTAATATAGTTAAGTCTCGGTTTAAGTCTTTGTGGCTCTGACTAGATTTTTGAGGATCTAGATTTTTTATGAATTCAATTAATCAAATCTTTGACTGACATTTATGTTAGGCAGTCACCACCTCTGAGCAAGGTGTTTACCGAGCAGAGCTGGAGTTCTTTCAGTCGGGACCTCCTACAGCAAATTGTGTGAGACATATAACTATGCATTAACAGGCAATCCTATGCAAATGAGGGGAATGATAGTGAATCCCAGTTTTCCCCAGCATGCTAGTCAGGTCCCAACAGTGTAAGAGTGGGAATAGCTTGGTGCAAGCCTAGGAGTTATCTGACATCATGGGGGTGTGTGTCAGGCATACTGTAAGTGGGTTGGATCCCTGTGGTTTGGGTTTGCTTCTAGCTTAGCACAGCTAAGCTAGGGGGTGTGTCTGAATCTGCCTAGCATTGTCTAAGCGGGTGTGTACACCGCGCACCAGGTTTTAAAAGAAGAAAAAGTTAAACCAGGAAATAGCAGTACTGTGCACATTTGAGCACTCTGTTTGCATGGTGCACCCCAGGGCTTAAACAAGAAGGCAATCGGAAGGGATAACAGCAGTAGGAAGATAATCAAGGAGAACTAGCATAGCTGGCAGGTGAAATGTATCAGAATCAGCCAATTACACAGGCAGCAGACCAGCCCAGCCCAGAACACTACTATAAACTAAGCAAACACCTTCCGCTCTGGTTTTTCTCATACTCTACACCACCGGTGTATACAAGCGGGGAACTTTTAACAAACAAACCTACAAAATGAGAGGGGCTGCAGCAGGCAACATAGAACAACATATACAAGAGGCTGAGGGTGGTGAGGATGTGAATGCTACTGATCAACCCACAGTGAGGAGACAGAGAAGAGTGTACAGACCCAGGGTAGCATACCAGGGGCTACATGAGCTGGAGATAGTGGAGTGCTACAGGGTAGACAGGGACCTCCTACAGCAAATTGTTGAGCTGTGCCGGCCACGCCTGACACACCAAACTGGAACCCATCCCAGTGGATACCAAGGTATGTGTAGGCCTAGGAATATTAGCCACAGGTATCTTCCAAAGCTCAACTGGGGATATCATGGGGATGTCACAGGCATCAGCATCCAGAGAATTCCACCAGTTCCTGGATGCCATGTCAGCACATGCTGGTGAGCAGGTATATTTCCTCAACACCTGTGAGGTGTTGACCACCAAATAGCAGAATACCCTGATGTAGTGGGTGCTATAGACTGCACGCACATATGCATCAAAGCACCACCCAGTGATCAGGGTAGGGCCTACATCAACTGCAGGGGTATCTCCTCCATCAACTGCCAGGTCGTTTGTGATGCCCAGGGCATTATAATAAATGTGTGTGCTGGCTGCCCTGGAAGCTATCACGATTCCCACATTTGGCATCTGACACAGCTGTACCAGAGATTTGCTAATGGGGACATCACCTACAGTCACCTAGTGGGGGATGCTGGTTACACATTGGAGCCATGGCTGATGACACCCATCAGAAATTCACACACACCTGAACAAGAACGCCATAATGAGGCACACGCACAGACCAGACTTATAATAGAGTGTGTGTTTGGGATACTCAAGTCACGGTTCCGGTGTCTGGACATATCTGGTGGAGCCTTGCAGTATTCACCAGCTACATGTACCCAAATTTTTATGGTATGTGCCATGCTACACAATATGATCCTGTGGAAACAGCTGCAACAGGAACAGCATGGAGCAGGGCCACACAGCCCCCCACCAATGCCAAGGCCTGCACAGGCACAGAGTGACTCGGAGGAGGAACAACTTGAGCCTGCCCCAGTAGGCAGATGGAGGCGTGCCCAGTATGCCGAGGCCGTGGCAAAGAGACAGTGCATAGCACATACACTGACACAGTAGGGACCCAGGGAATGACACCTCTCTCTGACTCACACATACAGTAAAAAGGATGCCAAACATGCCACTACCTGTGCTCAACCATGTATAGGGAGTGTACTATGTGCATCCAACATAGGCAGACGTCCAGCACCATCCACAATCCTGGCACACCCTCATGGTAAGTCAATCAACCTACCAATTGCCAAATCGAGTAGAATGTGTCATTACCTGTATCTATGGTATGGCTTTGAGCATGCAAGGGAATTGGGTGGCTGAATGTTATGGCAGCATATAGTAGACACCCATAGTGGCACCATGGCATCTGTAACACATACTGGAGTCACCATAGTAGCCAGTACTACACAGGGTGACAAAACCCACTGCAGGAAATGTGCTGTGCAACATGTGTGTTCATATGACTCACACATGCCAGTCAGGGAGGTTCATATACCCAACAACAGTCTCAGCCAGCAGGACAGGTGTAGACAAACCCAAACAGAGCCTGTGCTATGGCTTCTGAATGATGCCTATGGGTAACCTCTTCCCAGGCCTACACAGACAGACTACAGCAGGTCAGGCAGTGGGATGTTAGTTCTGAAGGGTAGGAAGTCAGACATTAATATGTAGGGATCCAAAGCTAAGACCTGTAGTACACTGATATGCCACTAGTCAGTATGATAGGTTAGAATACAGAATGAAATGGAGTACCTGATATACCAGTACAGTCATAGCAAATGTGTGCATGTGCCAGGTGTTCCCCCCGTCCTATGTAGATATGTAGAAACAGTAAGGTGTGCCCCCCACTCCCATGTAGACATGTAGAAACAGTCAGGTGTGTCCCCCCCAATCGTGTGTAGAAGTGAAGTAAGTCAGGTGTGCCCCCCCAATCCTGTGTAGAAATGTAACAACAGTCAGGTGTGGCCCCCCACACCCTATGTTGAAATGTAGTAACAGTCAGATGTGCCCCCCCACTCCCATGTAGACATGTAAACAGTCAGGTGTCCCCCCCAATCCTATGTAGAAGTGTAGTAACATGTATGAGTAGAGCACAGATGGTCAGAGGTGGCCAAGGTAGCAGGCTAGGTTGTAACATTTGTGCAATGTGCAAGTATGAGTGTGTTAGGATGGTGTGTGTTTCATAATGTGTAAGAGTGGTCAGTATGTATGCATGTTGAGGTAAGACCTGGTGGCCGTTGCCCACTACTGCTGATAACAGGGACAAGCCCTCATGACTGCAGTGCCAAAGACAATCCCCACCAGTATAACACATGCAAGCAGTAAGCCATTGTATATTTATGGTGATAATATGTGTCACCATCTGAAAGACTGACATGGCATTGCTGTTGGGCTAGATATACAAGCAGTACACAGGGGAAAGTACCCCAGACATACAGTATATACTGTGTCACTGTGAAATGGTGACACCCTTGGATTTGTACATATAGGTACGCATCACAATAACAGAAACTGTCTTAGGGGATGCCAGTGAGGTCTGCCTGAACACCTGCAAATCACAAAGGAGGTAGGACTGATGTATTGGGAGTCAGCTGATGTACTCGCACATGCCAGCATAACTGTAATTCCCCATGCATATCTGTGTGTCAGATGCAAGTAGTGTCCATAGCACACATGCACCCAGCCATGCAAACACCACCCACAGGCACCTCTCTGGCAATATCCCTGCTGTGGGGAATGGGTACAGTATGACCCCACCTGTATATGGCAATAGCAGAAGACTGCAGCATGCAGTGCAATTGTCCCATGCAAGTATCTCCCTAGCTGTAGGTAGAACCCTGCCAGCATCTACACCACCTGATCAAGACTGATTGAAGGTACTGGCATGAACAACTATCACATCTACCCTGTCATCCCAGGGGAATATACTGTATGGTGGTCTGGGACTGTAGGACTGACAGAATGCAACAGCCCTGCCACATCTGGCCTGCAGCAACACCTAATCCTCCACAGGTGCCTGCCAAAGACCTGTGTTTCACACGTACTGCCAATGCATGTTATGTCATGGACACCCAAATAACAATATAACACACTCCATTTAAGCCATATGCAAGGCCATGTGGGCAAACCACAGTAACATGTTCATGTCCCACTGCATGAACTGTGGACCAGCACTAATACACACCTGTGATGTGATGATACCCTTAGGGAAAGTATCACAGAATATATGCATAATGTATGGAAGAGGTTAGAATAACAGCGGGTGGTGTGGGAGCACGGGCAGCATGAAATGTGCAGGCTCCGACACCAAGCTGTGTGCACACTATCCCTGGCTGCAAACACATAAATGGATGGCTACACACCTGCCCGTACATCACAATAGAGTAAATGTCCTGAGCCATGGCCCCTGCCTCTGGCTAACATGTGCAAATTTGTACAGCTGTAAGGCATTGCCACAGCAAGATAAGGCCATATTGCCATGTTGATGGGCAGACAAGTATGGGATCCTCTGCCAGCACTGTATCAAGGTGCTGAACTGGATACACAAACCCAGCACCAAGTGTATGCAGCTCCCCCTCCAGAATGGCAAACTTACCATGAATACGTAGGTGTTGGCCAAAATTACCAGACATAGCTGCAGTCACCCTTGTCCCACAAGTCATCACTGTGAGCAAGAATGTCCCTCTGACAGTACTTGAGGACAGAAAACATCAATGTGTCTAACAGTACACGTGTCTGAATATTGCTGCTAACAGCAGTACTATGCAGCTGAAGCAGCACAGACACAATCACCTACAGTACACACTATCCCCTGCACAGTTTGTCCCCATATTGCCAAATGATTGATGGATACCCTGCAGAAACAGTATGCTACCTGAAGGTGTACAACAGAAATGTCTGCACTGTAGTACAAACTACCTGGAATTGATCCACACATTCAATACAGAAGGACATACTGGGCATACTCACACACTTAAACAAATGAAGGCCATGTCTGCAAATAACAGTGGGCCAGACATATCTGGCATTTGCAGATGTTAGTGCAGACACTCCTCAGTATGAAGCACTCATGCTTTGCACACACACTGGATAGGAATACAGGCATATAGATCCAAGGACAACAAACTATAATAAGCCAAAAGTAGATGTACACAAATGTGTGGAATAGAGTGACTGTCACAAAGGGCCATCCATTATGAGGCCTGTCCCACGCATCACACAGTCAAATGGCTAAAACCACATGAGGTTTGGATGTCACTCACTTTTAACCTTGGCCACTGGTATCTGTCAGCATGACAGACTATGTGGTGCAAGTGCTAGCTGTGTAACATGACTGTACAAGGAAGTAGTCATCTAGCAGCTGTATACACGTAACTGTGCTATGACAAACCTGCTGAGGTCATCCACTTTGAAATATACCCTTGTGAAAGGTGTAGGC